>NC_088407.1:90310984-90428514 GCF_034236695.1 Oncorhynchus nerka
TATATAGGGAATAGGGCCCTGGTCAACAGTAGTGCTCTGAATAGGGTCCTGGTCAACAGTAGTGTTCTATATAGGGAATAGGGCCCTGGTCAACAGTAGTGTTCTATATAGGGAATAGGGCCCTGGTCAACAGTAGTGCTCTGAATAGGGTCCTGGTCAACAGTAGTGTTCTATATAGGGTCCTGGTCAACAGTAGTGTTCTATATAGGGAATAGGGCCCTGGTCAACAGTAGTGTTCTATATAGGGAATAGGGCCCTGGTCAACAGTAGTGCTCTGAATAGGGTCCTGGTCAACAGTAGTGTTCTATATAGGGAATAGGGCCCTGGTCAACAGTAGTGCACTATATAGGGAATAGGGCCCTGGTCAACAGTAGTGTTCTATATAGGGTCCTGGTCAACAGTAGTGTTCTATATAGGGTCCTGGTCAACAGTAGTGTACTATATAGGGAATAAGGCCCTGGTCAACAGTAGTGTTCTATATAGGGAATAGGGCCCTGGTCTACAGTAGTGTACTATATAGGGAATAGGGCCCTGGTCAACAGTAGTGTTCTATATAGGGTCCTGGTATATAGTGAATAGGGCCCTGGTCAACAGTAGTGTACTATATAGGGAATAGGGTCCTGGTCAACAGTAGTGTTCTATATAGGGTCCTGGTCAACAGTAGTGTTCTATATAGGGAATAGGGCCCTGGTCAACAGTAGTGTTCTATATAGGGTCCTGGTCAACAGTAGTGTTCTATATAGGGTCCTGGTCAACAGTAGTGTTCTATATAGGGAATAGGGCCCTGGTCAACAGTAGTGTTCTATATAGGGAATAGGGCCCTGGTCAACAGTAGTGTTCTATATAGGGTCCTGGTCAACAGTAGTGTTCTATATAGGGAATAGGGCCATGGTCAACAGTAGTGTTCTATATAGGGAATAGGGCTCTGGTCAACAGTAGTGCACTATATAGGGTCCTGGTCAACAGTAGTGTTCTATATAGGGAATAAGGCTCTGGTCAACAGTAGTGTTCTATATAGGGAATAGGGCCCTGGTCAACAGTAGTGCACTATATAGGGAATAAGGCTCTGGTCAACAGTAGTGTACTATATAGGGAATAGGGCCCTGGTCAACAGTAGTGCACTATATAGGGAATAAGGCTCTGGTCAACAGTAGTGCACTATATAGGGAATAAGGCTCTGGTCAACAGTAGTGCACTATATAGGGAACAGGGTTCCATAGGGCCCTGGTCAACAGTAGTGCACTATATAGGGAATAGGGCCCTGGTCAACAGTAGTGCACTATATAGGGAATAGGGCCCTGGTCAACAGTAGTGTTCTATATAGGGAATAGGGCCCTGGTCAACAGTAGTGTTCTATATAGGGTCCTGGTCAACAGTACTGTTCTATATAGGGCCCTGGTCAACAGTAGTGTACTATATAGGGAATAAGGCCCTGGTCAACAGTAGTGTTCTATATAGGGAATAGGGCCCTGGTCTACAGTAGTGTACTATATAGGGAATAGGGCCCTGGTCAACAGTAGTGTTCTATATAGGGTCCTGGTCAACAGTAGTGTTCTATATAGGGCCCTGGTCAACAGTAGTGTACTATATAGGGAATAGGGCCCTGGTCAACAGTAGTGTTCTATATAGGGTCCTGGTCAACAGTAGTGTTCTATATAGGGAATAGGGCCCTGGTCAACAGTAGTGTTCTATATAGGGAATAGGGCCCTGGTCAACAGTAGTGTTCTATATAGGGAATAGGGCCCTGGTCAACAGTAGTGTTCTATATAGGGAATAGGGCCCTGGTCAACAGTAGTGTTCTATATAGGGAATAGGGCCCTGGTCAACAGTAGTGTTCTATATAGGGAATAGGGCCCTGGTCAACAGTAGTGTTCTATATAGGGAATAGGGCCCTGGTCAACAGTAGTGTTCTATATAGGGAATAGGGCCCTGGTCAACAGTAGTGTTCTATATAGGGAATAGGGCTCCATTTGGGATGCAAGCTGTGTCTTCTGTACTGTTAGTAGTACTCAGATTCAGGGAATGTGGTGTTTGTTCCCTATTTCTCAAATCTCTCTCACTCACTTTCTGTCTCTTTCTCTTTCTCTCCTCAGAGATCCTGGAGACACTCAAGTCCGCTAAACTGGTGAGTAAGTCAGACAGTTAGACGGGAAGACAGGACCAGAGTCAAAGGTCACTGCTGCCAGCTCTCGTTCTCTCTTTCGCTCTCTCGCCCTCTCTCTCTTTTTCTCTCTCTCTCTCTCTTTCATTCTCTCTCACTCTCTCTCATTCTCTCTCTCTCTCTCTCTCTCTCTCTCTCTCTCTCTCTCTCTCTCTCTCTCTCTCATTCTCTCTCTCATTCTCTCTCTCTCTCTCTCTCTCTCTCTCTCTCTCATTCTCTCTCTCTCTCTCTCTCTCTCTCTCTCTCATTCTCTCGCTGTCTTTCTCTTACTCCCTTTTTCCAGGGAGTTTTTTCCTCCGCAGCGGACAGGAAGAAGGTAACATGAGGAGATGAAATCCCTGTTCTGACCAGTAGATGGGAGCAGTTATTCACACTGAAGTAGATGTGGCCCCAGCCAGACATTTCCCTCTGCTGCTGAGTCATGGTGGCCATGACACTTTCTGTCTGTCTGTCTGTGTGGACCTGGAGCTCCTTGTTCACCTAACTCTGCGTCTTTACCTCTCCCTCTTCCTCCTCTCCCCTCTCGTCCTCCCCTCTCCTCCCCCTCTTCTTCCTCTCTCCTCCCCCTCTTCTTCCTCTCTCCTCCCCCTCTTCCTCCTCTCCCCCCTTCTCCTCTCCCCCCTTCCTTCCTCCTCTCTCGTCCTCCCCTCTCCTCCCCCTCTTCCTCCTCTCCCCTCCTTCCTCCTCTCTCGTCCTCCCCTCTCCTCCCCCTCTTCTTCCTCTCTCCTCCCCCTCTTCCTCCTCTCTCATCCTCCCCCTCTTCCTCCCCTCTTCCTCTTCCTCCCTCTTGTCCTCCCCCTCCTCCCCCTTCTTCCTCCTCTCTTCTTCCTCCCTCTCATCCTCCCCTCTTCTTCCTCTCTCCTCCCCCTCTTCCTCCTCTCTCTCATCCCCCTCTTCTTCCTCTCCTCTCTCTCTTCCCCTCTTCCTCCCTCTTCTTCCTCTCTTCCTCCTCTCTCGTCCTCCCCCTCTTCCCTCTTCCTCCTCTCTCGTCCTCCCCCTCTTCCTCCTCTCTCCTCCCACTCTTCCCACTCTTTCGTCCTCCCCCTCTTCCTCCTCTCTCCTCCCCCTCTTCCTCCTCTTTCCTCCCCCTCTTCCTCCTCTCTCTCCTCCTGCCTCTCTCCTACCTTTGACTCCTCCTCTTCCTCTACTCTTCCTCCTCTCTTCCTCCCCCTCTTCCTCCTCCTCTCTAGTAGACTAGTAGACTGGGTAGACAATATTTTTATTTTGTCAGGGAGTCAGTCGTATAGTGCCTTCGGAAAGTTTTCAGACCCCTTGACTTTTCAATTTTATTGTTTTGTTTACATCCTTACTGTAAACAGCCCCCCCCGCCCGCCACTCATCAATCTACACACAATACCACATAATGACAAAGCAAAAACAGGTTTTTAGAAATGTTTACTAATTTATATATATATAAAAAAAAAAAAAAACTGAAATATCACATTTACATAAGTATTCAGACCCTTTACTCAATAATTGGTTGAAGCACCGTTGGCAGCAATTACAGACTCCAGTCTTCTTGGTTGATGCTACAAGCTTGGCACACCTGTATTTGGGGAGTTTCTCCCATTCTTCTCTGCAGATCCTCTCAAACTCTGTCAGGTTGGATGGGAGCGTCGTTGAACAGCTATTTTCAGGTCTCTCCAGAGATGTTAGATTGTGTTGAAGTCCGGGCTCTTGCTGGGCCACTCAAGGACATTCAGAGACTTGTCCCGAAGCCACTCCTGCGTTGTCTTGGCTGACTGCTTAGGGTCGTTGTCCTGTTGGAAGGTGAACCTTCGCCCCCCAGTCTGAGGTCCCGAGCGCTCTGGAGCAGGTTTTAATCAAGGATCTCTCTGTACTTTGCTCAGGTCATCTTTGCCTCGATCCTGACTAGTCTCCCAGTCCCTGCTGCTGAAAAACATCCCCACAGCATGATGCTGCCACCATCATACTTCACCGTAGGGATGGTGCCAGGTTTCCTCCAGACATGATGCTGCCATCACCATGCTTCACCGTAGGGATGGTGCCAGGTTTCCTCCAGACATGATGCTGCCACCACCATGCTTCACCGTAGGGATGGTGCCAGGTTTCCTCCAGACATGATGCTGCCACCACCATGCTTCCCCATAGGGATGGTGCCAGGTTTCCTCCAGACATGATGCTGTCACCACCATGCTTCACCGTAGGGATGGTGCCAGGTTTCCTCCAGACATGATGCTGTCACCACCATGCTTCACCGTAGGGATGGTGCCAGGTTTCCTCCAGACATGATGCTGCCACCACCATGCTTCACCGTAGGGATGGTGCCAGGTTTCCTCCAGACATGATGCTGCCACCACCATGCTTCACCGTAGGGATGGTGCCAGGTTTCCTCCAGACATGATGCTGCCACCACCATGCTTCCCCATAGGGATGGTGCCAGGTTTCCTCCAGACATGATGCTGTCACCACCATGCTTCACCGTAGGGATGGTGCCAGGTTTCCTCCAGACATGATGCTGTCACCACCATGCTTCACCGTAGGGATGGTGCCAGGTTTCCTCCAGACATGATGCTGCCACCACCATGCTTCACCGTAGGGATGGTGCCAGGTTTCCTCCAGACATGATGCTGCCATCACCATGCTTCACCGTAGGGATGGTGCCAGGTGTCCTCCAGACATGATGCTGCCATCACCATGCTTCCCCATAGGGATGGTGCCAGGTGTCCTCCAGACATGATGCTGTCACCACCATGCTTCACCGTAGGGATGGTGCCAGGTGTCCTCCAGACATGATGCTGTCACCACCATGCTTCACCGTAGGGATGGTGCCAGGTTTCCTCCAGACATGATGCTGTCACCACCATGCTTCACCGTAGGGATGGTGCCAGGTTTCCTCCAGACATGATGCTGCCACCACCATGCTTCCCCATAGGGATGGTGCCAGGTTTCCTCCAGACATGATGCTGTCACCACCATGCTTCACCGTAGGGATGGTGCCAGGTTTCCTCCAGACATGATGCTGCCACCACCATGCTTCACCGTAGGGATGGTGCCAGGTTTCCTCCAGACATGATGCTGCCACCACCATGCTTCACCGTACGGATGGTGCCAGGTTTCCTCCAGACATGACACTTGGCATTCAAACCAGAGTTAAATCTTGGTTTAATCAGAGCAGAGGATCATGTTTCTCATGGTCTGAGAGTCCTTTAGGTGCCTTTTAGAAAACTCCAAACGGGCTGTCATGTCTCTTTTACTGAGAAGTGGTTTCCGTCTGGCCACTCTACCATAAAGGCCTGATTGGTGGAGTACTGTAGAGATGGTTGTTCTTCTGGAAGGTTCTCCCATCTTCCATTTTAGAATGATGGAGGCCACTGTGTTCCTGGGGACCTTCAATGCTGCAGAAATGTTTTGGTACCCTTGCTCAGATCTGTGCCTCGACACAATCCTGTCTTGGACAATTCCTTCGACCTCATGGCTTGGTTTTTGCTCTGACGTGTACTGTCAACGGTGGGCTCTTATATAGACAGGTGTGTGCCTTTCCAAATCATGTCCAATCAATTGAATTTACCACAGGTGGACTCCAAGTTGTAGAAACATCTCAAGGATGATCAATGGAAACAGGATGCACCTGAGCTCAATTTAGAGTCTCATAGCAAAGGGTCTGAATACTTATGTGAATAAGGTATTTCTGTTTTGTTTTTTTCAACAAACATTTTGAAATATCTAAAAACCTGTTTTCTTTATGAATAAGAACAAAATGTGGAAAAGGTCAAAGGGTCTGAATACTTTTTAGAGGGCAGGTGAACTACTGAAATTACAGAAACAAACTAATCAAATAAAAAATGCAATCAGAATGAAAACAAGAACATATTCATCAGTTATAAGGTCCTCAATCTGAATTACCCAGAACACCTCCTCCCACCTGCTCTTCCCTCCCACCTGCTCTTCCTCTTCACCAACCCCCTGCTCTTCCTCTTCACCAACCCCCCCTCTGCTCTTCCTCTTCACCAAAAACACCTCCTCCCACCTGCTCTTCCTCTTCACCAACCCCCCTCTGCAAAAACACCTTCCTCTTCACCAACCCCCCTCTGCTCTTCCTCTTCACCAAAAACACCTCCCTCCTGCTCCTCCTCTTCACCAAAAACACCTCCTCCCTCCTGCTCCTCTTCACCAAAAACACCTCCTCCCCTCTGCTCTTCCTCTTCACCAAAAACACCTCCTCCCTCCCTCCTCTTCTTCCTCTTCAAAAACCCCCTCTGCTCTTCCTCTTCACCAAAACATCTTCTCCCTCCTCCTCCTCCTCTTCTTCTTTCTTCTCTCTCTACCTTCCCTCTTTTGAAATAGTTTTTATTCTGTCCAGGTTTCCTTCTTTCCACTCTGTCATTTAGGTTCCTTCTTCTCACTCTGTCATTTAGGTTAGTATTGTGGAATAACTACAATGTTGTTGATCCATCCTCAGTTAGTATTGTGGAGTAACTACAATGTTGTTGATCCATCCTCAGTTTCTCCTATCACAGCCATTAAACTGTAACTGTTTTAAAGTCACCATTGGCCTCATGTTGAAATCCCTGAGCAGTTTCCTTCCTCTCCGGCAACTGAGTTAGGAAGAACACCTGTATCTTTGTAGTGACTGGGTGTATTGATACACCATCCACAGTGTAATCAATAACTTCATCGTGCTCAAAGGGATATTCAATGTCTTTTTTATTTTTACCCATCTACCAATAGGTGTCCTCCCTCAGCGAGGCATTGGAAAAACCTCCCTGGTCTTTGTGGTTGAATCTGTGTTTGAAATTCACTGTTGGACTGAGGGACCTGACAGATAATTATATGTGTGGAGTACAGAGATGAGGGACCTTACAGTATGTGTGGGGTACAGAGATGAGGGACCTTACAGATAATTGTATGTGTGGGGTACAGAGATGAGGGACCTTACAGTATGTGTTGGGGAACAGAGATGAGGGACCTTACAGTATGTGTTGGGGTACAGAGATGAGGGACCTTACAGTATGTGTTGGGGTACAGAGATGAGGGACCTTACAGTATGTGTTGGGGTACAGAGATGAGGGACCTTACAGTATGTGTTGGGGTACAGAGATGAGGGACCTTACAGTATGTGTGGGGTACAGAGATGAGGGACCTTACAGTATGTGTGGGGTACAGAGATGAGGGACCTTACAGATAATTGTATGTGTGGGGTACAGAGATGAGGGACCTTACAGTAGGTGTGGGGTACAGAGATGAGGGACCTTACAGTATGGGGGGGGTACAGAGATGAGGGACCTAACAGATAATTGTATGTGTTGGGGTACAGAGATGAGGGACCTAACAGTATGTGTGGGGTACAGAGATGAGGGACCTTACAGTATGTGTGGGGTACAGAGATGAGGGACCTTACAGTATGGGGGGGGTACAGAGATGAGGGACCTTACAGTATGTGTGGGGTACAGAGATGAGGGACATTACAGTATGTGTGGGGTACAGATAAATGTATGTGTGGGGTACAGAGATGAGGTAGTCATTCAAAAAATACTGTTAATAAACACATGTGACTTGTTAAGCAAATGAACTTAATGAGGCTTGTCATAACAAAGGACTTGAATACACTCTGAAGCTGCTGGACAGCAGGGAGATGAGCAACCTGAGTTTTTAGCATTTCCATTGACGTGTTATGTACAATAAACAGTGTGTGTCTGTGTAGAAACGTTCCTCTGTTCCACGGTAGAGCACTGACTGACTGACACTTCCCATCACCACCTCCAGAATGATGTCACCGATGAACTCTAACCTTTTAACTTCTGTGACCTCTAACCTCTCACCTTTACACCCCCCCACTCCCTATGACCACACAGCAGCGAGGACCCAAGCCCAAAAAGGTGGTGCACGCTTCTCGAACCTCCTCGGTAACAGCCGGTCGTCATAATAATAATGTGGTAACCGTGGTAACCGTAACCGTGGCTCTGAATGGCCTAGCTGCATGGCAACAAGGCGTCAACTCCATTTCCCCATAACCCCTAGCTCTCCCAGACCGTCTCCCATCCCATCGTTGTTCTCCCTGTCTGTCTTTCTGTACATGCATGTTTCTGTGAGTGACAGGGCTCATCCCTGTGAGTGACGGGGCTCATCCCTGTGAGTGACGGGGCTCATCCCTGTGAGTGACGGGGCTCATCCCTGTGAGTGACGGGGCTCATCCCTGTGAGTGACGGCTCATCCCTGTGAGTGACGGGGCTCATCCCTGTGAGTGACGGGGCTCATCCCTGTGAGTGACGGGGGTTTACCCAGTAGCATGTTAACTGGGTCTGTTTACCCAGTAGCGTGTTAACTGGGTCTGTTTACCCAGTAGCATGTTAACTGGGTCTGTTTACCCAGTAGCATGTTAACTGGGTCTGTTTACCCAGTAGCATGTTAACTGGGGCTGTTTACCCAGTAGCATGTTAACTGGGTCTGTTTACCCAGTAGCATGTTAACTAAAGCTGTTTACCCAGTAGCATGTTAACTAAAGCTGTTTACCCAGTAGCATGTTAACTGGGTCTGTTTACCCAGTAGCATGTTAACTGGGTCTGTTTACCCAGTAGCATGTTAACTGGGTCTGTTTACCCAGTAGCATGTTAACTGGGTCTGTTTACCCAGTAGCATGTTAACTGGGTCTGTTTACCCAGTAGCATGTTAACTGGGTCTGTTTACCCAGTAGCATGTTAACTGGGTCTGTTTACCCAGTAGCATGTTAACTGGGGCTGTTTACCCAGTAGCATGTTAACTGGGTCTGTTTACCCAATAGCATGTTAACTGGGCCTGTTTACCCAGTAGCATGTTAACTAAAGCTGTTTACCCAGTAGCATGTTAACTAAAGCTGTTTACCCAGTAGCATGTTAACTAAAGCTGTTTACCCAGTAGCATGTTAACTGGGTCTGTTTACCCAGTAGCATGTTAACTGGGTCTGTTTACCCAGTAGCATGTTAACTGGGTCTGTTTACCCAGTAGCATGTTAACTGGGGCTGTTTACCCAGTAGTGTGTTAACTGGGTCTGTTTACCCAGTAGTGTGTTAACTGGGTCTGTTTACCCAGTAGTGTGTTAACTGGGTCTGTTTACCCAGTAGCGTGTTAACTAAAGCTGTTTACCCAGTAGCATGTTAACTAAAGCTGTTTACCCAGTAGCATGTTAACTAAAGCTGTTTACCCAGTAGCATGTTAACTAAAGCTGTTTACCCAGTAGCATGTTAACTAAAGCTGTTTACCCAGTAGCATGTTAACTAAAGCTGTTTACCCAGTAGCATGTTAACTAAAGCTGTTTACCCAGTAGCATGTTAACTAAAGCTGTTTACCCAGTAGTATGTTAACTAAAGCTGTTTACCCAGTAGCATGTTAACTGAAGCTGTTTACCCAGTAGCATGTTAACTGGGTCTGTTTACCCAGTAGCGTGTTAACTGGGTCTGTTTACCCAGTAGCATGTTAACTGGGGCTGTTTACCCAGTAGCGTGTTAACTGGGTCTGTTTACCCAGTAGCATGTTAACTGGGTCTGTTTACCCAGTAGCATGTTAACTAAAGCTGTTTACCCAGTAGCATGTTAACTAAAGCTGTTTACCCAGTAGCATGTTAACTAAAGCTGTTTACCCAGTAGCATGTTAACTGGGCCTGTTTACCCAGTAGCATGTTAACTAAAGCTGTTTACCCAGTAGCATGTTAACTGGGGCTGTTTACCCAGTAGCATGTTAACTGGGTCTGTTTACCCAGTAGCATGTTAACTGGGTCTGTTTACCCAGTAGCATGTTAACTGGGGCTGTTTACCCAGTAGCATGTTAACTGGGTCTGTTTACCCAGTAGCATGTTAACTGGGTCTGTTTACCCAGTAGCATGTTAACTGGGTCTGTTTACCCAGTAGCGTGTTAACTGGGTCTGTTTACCCAGTAGCATGTTAACTGGGTCTGTTTACCCAGTAGCATGTTAACTGGGTCTGTTTACCCAGTAGCGTGTTAACTGGGTCTGTTTACCCAGTAGCATGTTAACTGGGTCTGTTTACCCAGTAGCGTGTTAACTGGGTCTGTTTACCCAGTGGCATGTTAACTGGGTCTGTTTACCCAGTAGCGTGTTAACTGGGTCTGTTTACCCAGTAGCGTGTTAACTGGGTCTGTTTACCCAGTAGCATGTTAACTGGGTCTGTTTACCCAGTAGCGTGTTAACTGGGTCTGTTTACCCAGTAGCATGTTAACTGGGTCTTTTTACCCAGTAGCATGTTAACTAAAGCTGTTTACCCAGTAGCATGTTAACTAAAGCTGTTTACCCAGTGGCATGTTAACTGGGTCTGTTTACCCAGTAGCATGTTAACTGGGTCTGTTTACCCAGTAGCATGTTAACTAAAGCTGTTTACCCAGTAGCATGTTAACTAAAGCTGTTTACCCAGTAGCATGTTAACTGGGGCTGTACTGTGCTACTCAGTGATGTACTGCTGTCTACACACACACACACACACACACACGCGCGGGGTACGCTTCTGTTGGCTGTCATGATAAATGTCAGGTAGTGAGAGGGTGCAGTGTTGTAGCTGAGATGACCTCTATCTAGACCAGGCGAGCAGGCAAGGGCTGGTCAGTAGTGCACTATATAGGGAACAAGGTGACATTCTGGGCACACACAGAGACTCCGGTCAGAGAGGAGAGGCCAGCTCAGAGACTCCAGTCAGAGAGGAGAGGCCAGCTCAGCGAGAAAGGGAGAGAGAAGAGGTCATTTCAGAGAGAGTGAGAGTGAGAGGAGAGGCAAGCTCAGAGAGAGGAGAGAACAGCTCAGCTCAGAGAGAAGAGAGGCCAGCTCAGCTCAGAGAGAAGAGAGGCCAGCTCAGCTCAGAGAGAAGAGAGGCCAGCTCAGCTCAGAGAGAAGAGAGGCCAGCTCAGCTCAGAGAGAAGAGAGGCCAGCTCAGCTCAGAGAGAAGAGAGGCCAGCTCAGCTCAGAGAGAAGAGAGGCCAGCTCCCTACAGTATGGATTTCCTGCTCTGCTCTTGTGCTCAGCAGCGATGTTATTGGTTGTCCAGATCTGGGTTCGAATACTACTTGAAATCTCTCAAATACTTGGCCGAAGTGCCAGATTTAGAGACTATTCTATTGGTTCCATTGCGCCGGGCAAACTCAATCATGTTCGGGTTAAAGTATTTGAAATGAATTTGAATAATATTTTAACTCTGGTCTGGATGTTTACATATTGCTCTCCCAAACAGCCCTCTAGTCTGTGGCCATCTTAGTACGTTACTGGAAGAGTCTGAAGCCACTAACTGTCTGTCTGAGTCCCCAACCAGCAGGTTTACATGAGACTCTATAGAACACTAGTTGTACCGTTTAGCACCTCCAGAACCGGGACGTAGAAGGTTGTATTTGGTGATGTGTTCTGAAGCGTAGAGGAAGTACAAGTTGTTGTCACTGTCAGCAGTGTTCTGTCTGCTAAGTGTCCCGGGGCTGTCAGGACAGTAATCCTACACCTGTATGGCTCTCTGTGGGGTATCTCTCCATCCTGCCCGGGTCACTGACCTCGGATACAGTGACAGTGATTTCACCCTGCTGCTGTTTTAAAGCAGTAACATGATCCCTCCATCTACCTCTTCTCTCCTCCCTCAGTCTGTCCCCTAATTCATCCCCCTCTTCTCCTTATGGCCATCCCTCCATCTACCTCTTCTCTCCTCCCTCAGTCTGTCCCCTAATTCATCCCCCTCTCCTCCTTATGGCCATCCCTCCATCTACCTCTTCTCTCCTCCCTAATTCATCCCCCTCTCCTCCTTATGGCCATCCCTCCATCTACCTCTTCTCTCCTCCCTAATTCATCCCCCTCTTCTCCTTATGGCCATCCCTCCATCTACCTCTTCTCTCCTCCCTAATTCATCCCCCTCTCCTCCTTATGGCCATCCCTCCATCTACCTCTTCTCTCCTCCCTCAGTCTGACCCCTAATTCATCCCCTCTTCTCCTTATGGCCATCCCTCCATCTACCTCTTCTCTCCTCCCTAATTCATCCCCCTCTCCTCCTTATGGCCATCCCTCCATCTACCTCTTCTCTCCTCCCTAATTCATCCCCCTCTCCTCCTTATGGCCATCCCTCCATCTACCTCTTCTCTCCTCCCTAATTCATCCCCCTCTTCTCCTTATGGCCATCCCTCCATCTACCTCTTCTCTCCTCCCTAATTCATCCCCCTCTCCTCCTTATGGCCATCCCTCCATCTACCTCTTCTCTCCTCCCTAATTCATCCCCCTCTCCTCCTTATGGCCATCCCTCCATCTACCTCTTCTCTCCTCCCTAATTCATCCCCCTCTTCTCCTTATGGCCATCCCTCCATCTACCTCTTCTCTCCTCCCTAATTCATCCCCCTCTCCTCCTTATGGCCATCCCTCCATCTACCTCTTCTCTCCTCCCTAATTCATCCCCCTCTCCTCCTTATGGCCATCCCTCCATCTACCTCTTCTCTCCTCCCTAATTCATCCCCCTCTCTTCCTTATGGCCATCCTTCCATCTACCTCTTCTCTCCTCCCTAATTCATCCCCCTCTCTTCCTTATGGCCATCCCTCCATCTACCTCTTCTCTCCTCCCTCAGTCTGACCCCTAATTCATCCCCCTCTTCTCCTTATGGCCATCCCTCCATCTACCTCTTCTCTCCTCCCTAATTCATCCCCCTCTCCTCCTTATGGCCATCCCTCCATCTACCTCTTCTCTCCTCCCTAATTCATCCCCCTCTCCTCCTTATGGCCATCCCTCCATCTACCTCTTCTCTCCTCCCTAATTCATCCCCCTCTCCTCCTTATGGCCATCCCTCCATCTACCTCTTCTCTCCTCCTAATTCATCCCCTCTCCTCCTTATGGCCATCCCTCCATCTACCTCTTCTCTCCTCCCTAATTCATCCCCCTCTTCTCCTTATGGCCATCCCTCCATCTACCTCTTCTCTCCTCCCTAATTCATCCCCCTCTCTTCCTTATGGCCATCCCTCCATCTACCTCTTCTCTCCTCCCTCAGTCTGACCCCTAATTCATCCCCCTCTCCTCCTTATGGCCATCCCTCCATCTACCTCTTCTCTCCTCCCTCAGTCTGACCCCTAATTCATCCCCCTCTTCTCCTTATGGCCATCCCTCCATCTACCTCTTCTCTCCTCCCTAATTCATCCCCCTCTCCTCCTTATGGCCATCCCTCCATCTACCTCTTCTCTCCTCCCTAATTCATCCCCCTCTTCTCCTTATGGCCATCCCTCCATCTACCTCTTCTCTCCTCCCTAATTCATCCCCCTCTCCTCCTTATGGCCATCCCTCCATCTACCTCTTCTCTCCTCCCTAATTCATCCCCCTCTCTTCCTTATGGCCATCCCTCCATCTACCTCTTCTCTCCTCCCTAATTCATCCCCCTCTCCTCCTTATGGCCATCCCTCCATCTACCTCTTCTCTCCTCCCTAATTCATCCCCCTCTCCTCCTTATGGCCATCCCTCCATCTACCTCTTCTCTCCTCCCTAATTCATCCCCCTCTCCTCCTTATGGCCATCCCTCCATCTACCTCTTCTCTCCTCCCTCAGTCTGACCCCTAATTCATCCCCCTCTCCTCCTTATGGCCATCCCTCCATCTACCTCTTCTCTCCTCCCTCAGTCTGTCCCCTAATTCATCCCCCTCTCCTCCTTATGGCCATCCCTCCATCTACCTCTTCTCTCCTCCCTAATTCATCCCCCTCTCCTCCTTATGGCCATCCCTCCATCTACCTCTTCTCTCCTCCCTCAGTCTGACCCCTAATTCATCCCCCTCTCCTCCTTATGGCCATCCCTCCATCTACCTCTTCTCTCCTCCCTAATTCATCCCCCTCTCCTCCTTATGGCCATCCCTCCATCTACCTCTTCTCTCCTCCCTAATTCATCCCCCTCTCCTCCTTATGGCCATCCCTCCATCTACCTCTTCTCTCCTCCCTAATTCATCCCCCTCTTCTCCTTATGGCCATCCCTCCATCTACCTCTTCTCTCCTCCCTCAGTCTGACCCCTAATTCATCCCCCTCTTCTCCTTATGGCCATCCCTCCATCTACCTCTTCACTCCTCCCTAATTCATCCCCCTCTCCTCCTTATGGCCATCCCTCCATCTACCTCTTCTCCTCCATGAGAAAGAGACTCTTAGTGTTACATTTTTAATGGGAACAGATTTCCCCCCTGGTAATGGATCTACAGACTACAGACTGTTCTGGCCCAGTAACCTAGACTAGACACACCCAGACTACAGTCTGTTCTGGCCCAGTAACCTAGACTAGACACACCCAGACTACAGTCTGTTCTGGCCCAGTAACCTAGACTAGACACACCCAGACTACAGTCTGTTCTGGCCCAGTAACCTAGACTAGACACACCCAGACTACAGACTGTTCTGGCCCAGTAACCTAGACGAGACACACCCAGACTACAGACTGTTCTGGCCCAGGAACCTAGACTAGACAGACCCAGACTACAGACTGTTCTGGCCCAGTAACCTAGACTAGACACACCCAGACTACAGACTGTTCTGGACCAGTAACCTAGACTAGACACACCCAGACTACATTCTGTTCTGGACCAGTAACCTAGACTAGACACACCCAGACTACAGTCTGTTCTGGCCCAGTAACCTAGACTAGACACACCCAGACTACAGTCTGTTCTGGCCCAGTAACCTAGACTAGACAGACCCAGACTACAGACTGTTCTGGCCCAGTAACCTAGACTAGACACACCCATACTACAGTCTGTTCTGGCCCAGTAACCTAGACTAGACACACCCAGACTACAGACTGTTCTGGACCAGTAACCTAGACTAGACACACCCAGACTACAGTCTGTTCTGGCCCAGTAACCTAGACTAGACACACCCAGACTACAGTCTGTTCTGGCCCAGTAACCTAGACTAGACACACCCAGACTACAGTCTGTTCTGGCCCAGTAACCTAGACTAGACACACCCAGACTACAGACTGTTCTGGCCCAGTAACCTAGACTAGACACACCCAGACTACAGACTGTTCTGGCCCAGGAACCTAGACTAGACAGACCCAGACTACAGACTGTTCTGGCCCAGTAACCTAGACTAGACACACCCAGACTACAGACTGTTCTGGACCAGTAACCTAGACTAGACACACCCAGACTACATTCTGTTCTGGACCAGTAACCTAGACTAGACACACCCAGACTACAGTCTGTTCTGGCCCAGTAACCTAGACTAGACACACCCAGACTACAGTCTGTTCTGGCCCAGTAACCTAGACTAGACAGACCCAGACTACAGACTGTTCTGGCCCAGTAACCTAGACTAGACACACCCATACTACAGTCTGTTCTGGCCCAGTAACCTAGACTAGACACACCCAGACTACAGACTGTTCTGGACCAGTAACCTAGACTAGACACACCCAGACTACAGTCTGTTCTGGCCCAGTAACCTAGACTAGACACACCCAGACTACAGTCTGTTCTGGCCCAGTAACCTAGACTAGACACACCCAGACTACAGACTGTTCTGGCCCAGTAACCTAGACTAGACACACCCAGACTACGGACTGTTCTGGCCCAGTAACCTAGACTAGACACACCCAGACTACAGACTGTTCTGGCCCAGTAACCTAGACTAGACACACCCAGACTACAGACTGTTCTGGCCCAGTAACCTAGACTAGACACACCCAGACTTCAGTCTGTTCTGGCCCAGTAACCTAGACAAGACACACCCAGACTACAGACTGTTCTGGCCCAGTAACCTAGACTAGACACACCCAGACTACAGTCTGCTCCAGTAACCTAGACTAGACACACCCAGACTACAGACAGTTCTGGCCCAGTAACCTAGACTAGACACACCCAGACTACAGTCTGCTCCAGTAACCTAGACTAGACACACCCAGACTACAGTCTGTTCTGGCCCAGTAACCTAGACTAGACACACCCAGATTACAGTCTGTTCTGGCCCAGTAACCTAGACTAGACACACCCAGATTACAGTCTGTTCTGGCCCAGTAACCTAGACTAGACACACCCAGACTACAGACTGTTCTGGCCCAGTAACCTAGACTAGACACACCCAGACTACAGACTGTTCTGGCCCAGTAACCTAGACTAGACACACCCAGACTACAGTCTGTTCTGGACCAGTAACCTAGACTAGACACACCCAGACTACAGTCTGTTCTGGCCCAGTAACCTAGACTAGACAGACCCAGACAACAGACTGTTCTGGCCCAGTAACCTAGACTAGACACACCCAGACTACAGACTGTTCTGGTCCAGTAACCTAGACTAGACACACCCAGACTACAGACTGTTCTGGCCCAGTAACCTAGACTAGACACACCCAGACTACAGACTGTTCTGGCCCAGTAACCTAGACTAGACACACCCAGACTACAGTCTGTTCTGGCCCAGTAACCTAGACTAGACACACCCAGACTACAGACTGTTCTGGCCCAGTAACCTAGACAAGACACACCCAGACTACAGACTGTTCTGGCCCAGTAACCTAGACTAGACACACCCAGACTACAGTCTGCTCCAGTAACCTAGACTAGACACACCCAGACTACAGACAGTTCTGGCCCAGTAACCTAGACTAGACACACCCAGACTACAGTCTCCTCCAGTAACCTAGACTAGACACACCCAGACTACGGACTGTTCTGGCCCAGTAACCTAGACTAGACACACCCAGACTACAGACTGTTCTGGCCCAGTAACCTAGACTAGACACACCCAGACTACAGACTGTTCTGGCCCAGTAACCTAGACTAGACACACCCAGACTTCAGTCTGTTCTGGCCCAGTAACCTAGACAAGACACACCCAGACTACAGACTGTTCTGGCCCAGTAACCTAGACTAGACACACCCAGACTACAGTCTGCTCCAGTAACCTAGACTAGACACACCCAGACTACAGACAGTTCTGGCCCAGTAACCTAGACTAGACACACCCAGACTACAGTCTGCTCCAGTAACCTAGACTAGACACACCCAGACTACAGTCTGTTCTGGCCCAGTAACCTAGACTAGACACACCCAGATTACAGTCTGTTCTGGCCCAGTAACCTAGACTAGACACACCCAGATTACAGTCTGTTCTGGCCCAGTAACCTAGACTAGACACACCCAGACTACAGACTGTTCTGGCCCAGTAACCTAGACTAGACACACCCAGACTACAGACTGTTCTGGCCCAGTAACCTAGACTAGACACACCCAGACTACAGTCTGTTCTGGACCAGTAACCTAGACTAGACACACCCAGACTACAGTCTGTTCTGGCCCAGTAACCTAGACTAGACAGACCCAGACAACAGACTGTTCTGGCCCAGTAACCTAGACTAGACACACCCAGACTACAGACTGTTCTGGTCCAGTAACCTAGACTAGACACACCCAGACTACAGACTGTTCTGGCCCAGTAACCTAGACTAGACACACCCAGACTACAGACTGTTCTGGCCCAGTAACCTAGACTAGACACACCCAGACTACAGTCTGTTCTGGCCCAGTAACCTAGACTAGACACACCCAGACTACAGACTGTTCTGGCCCAGTAACCTAGACAAGACACACCCAGACTACAGACTGTTCTGGCCCAGTAACCTAGACTAGACACACCCAGACTACAGTCTGCTCCAGTAACCTAGACTAGACACACCCAGACTACAGACAGTTCTGGCCCAGTAACCTAGACTAGACACACCCAGACTACAGTCTCCTCCAGTAACCTAGACTAGACACACCCAGACTACAGTCTGTTCTGACCCAGTAACCTAGACTAGACACACCCAGATTACAGTCTGTTCTGGCCCAGTAACCTAGACTAGACACACCCAGACTACAGACTGTTCTGGCCCAGTAACCTAGACTAGACACACCCAGACTACAGTCTGCTCCAGTAACCTAGACTAGACACACCCAGACTACAGACTGCTCCAGTAACCTAGACTAGACACACCCAGACTACAGACTGTTCTGGCCCAGTAACCTAGACTAGACACACCCAGACTACAGACTGTTCTGGCCCAGTAACCTAGACTAGACACACCCAGACTACAGTCTGTTCTGGCCCAGTAACCTAGACTAGACACACCCAGACTACAGACTGTTCTGGTCCAGTAGCCTAGACTAGACACACCCAGACTACAGACTGTTCTGGCCCAGTAACCTAGACTAGACACACCCAGACTACAGTCTGCTCCAGTAACCTAGACTAGACACACCCAGACTACAGTCTGTTCTGGCCCAGTAACCTAGACTAGACACACCCAGATTACAGTCTGTTCTGGCCCAGTAACCTAGACTAGACACACCCAGACTACAGACTGTTCTGGCCCAGTAACCTAGACTAGACACACCCAGACTACAGACTGTTCTGGCCCAGTAACCTAGACTAGACACACCCAGACTACAGACTGTTCTGGTCCAGTAACCTAGACTAGACACACCCAGACTACAGACTGTTCTGGCCCAGTAACCTAGACTAGACACACCCAGACTACAGACTGTTCTGGCCCAGTAACCTAGACTAGACACACCCAGACTACAGTCTGTTCTGGCCCAGTAACCTAGACTAGACACACCCAGACTACAGTCTGTTCTGGCCCAGTAACCTAGACTAGACACACCCAGACTACAGACTGTTCTGGCCCAGTAACCTAGACTAGACACACCCAGACTACAGACTGTTCTGGCCCAGTAACCTAGACTAGACACACCCAGACTACAGTCTGTTCTGGCCCAGTAACCTAGACTAGACACACCCAGACTACAGACTGTTCTGGCCCAGTAACCTAGACAAGACACACCCAGACTACAGACTGTTCTGGCCCAGTAACCTAGACAAGACACACCCAGACTACAGACTGTTCTGGCCCAGTAACCTAGACTAGACACACCCAGACTACAGTCTGCTCCAGTAACCTAGACTAGACACACCCAGACTACAGACAGTTCTGGCCCAGTAACCTAGACTAGACACACCCAGACTACAGTCTCCTCCAGTAACCTAGACTAGACACACCCAGACTACAGTCTGTTCTGACCCAGTAACCTAGACTAGACACACCCAGATTACAGTCTGTTCTGGCCCAGTAACCTAGACTAGACACACCCAGACTACAGACTGTTCTGGCCCAGTAACCTAGACTAGACACACCCAGACTACAGTCTGCTCCAGTAACCTAGACTAGACACACCCAGACTACAGACTGCTCCAGTAACCTAGACTAGACACACCCAGACTACAGACTGTTCTGGCCCAGTAACCTAGACTAGACACACCCAGACTACAGACTGTTCTGGCCCAGTAACCTAGACTAGACACACCCAGACTACAGTCTGTTCTGGCCCAGTAACCTAGACTAGACACACCCAGACTACAGACTGTTCTGGTCCAGTAGCCTAGACTAGACACACCCAGACTACAGACTGTTCTGGCCCAGTAACCTAGACTAGACACACCCAGACTACAGTCTGCTCCAGTAACCTAGACTAGACACACCCAGACTACAGTCTGTTCTGGCCCAGTAACCTAGACTAGACACACCCAGATTACAGTCTGTTCTGGCCCAGTAACCTAGACTAGACACACCCAGACTACAGACTGTTCTGGCCCAGTAACCTAGACTAGACACACCCAGACTACAGACTGTTCTGGCCCAGTAACCTAGACTAGACACACCCAGACTACAGTCTGTTCTGGACCAGTAACCTAGACTAGACACACCCAGACTACAGTCTGTTCTGGCCCAGTAACCCTAGACTAGACACACCCAGACTACAGTCTGTTCTGGCCCAGTAACCTAGACTAGACAGACCCAGACAACAGACTGTTCTGGCCCAGTAACCTAGACTAGACACACCCAGACTACAGACTGTTCTGGTCCAGTAACCTAGACTAGACACACCCAGACTACAGACTGTTCTGGCCCAGTAACCTAGACTAGACACACCCAGACTACAGACTGTTCTGGCCCAGTAACCTAGACTAGACACACCCAGACTACAGTCTGTTCTGGCCCAGTAACCTAGACTAGACACACCCAGACTACAGACTGTTCTGGCCCAGTAACCTAGACAAGACACACCCAGACTACAGACTGTTCTGGCCCAGTAACCTAGACTAGACACACCCAGACTACAGTCTGCTCCAGTAACCTAGACTAGACACACCCAGACTACAGACAGTTCTGGCCCAGTAACCTAGACTAGACACACCCAGACTACAGTCTGCTCCAGTAACCTAGACTAGACACACCCAGACTACAGTCTGTTCTGGCCCAGTAACCTAGACTAGACACACCCAGACTACAGACTGTTCTGGTCCAGTAGCCTAGACTAGACACACCCAGACTACAGACTGTTCTGGCCCAGTAACCTAGACTAGACACACCCAGACTACAGACTGTTCTGGCACAGTAACGTAGACTAGACACACCCAGACTACAGAGTGTTCTGGCCCAGTAACCTAGACTAGACACACCCAGACTACAGTCTGTTCTGGCCCAGTAACCTAGACTAGACACACCCAGACTACAGACTGTTCTGGCCCAGTAACCTAGACTAGACACACCCAGACTACAGACTGTTCTGGCCCAGTAACCTAGACTAGACACACCCAGACTACAGTCTGCTCCAGTAACCTAGACTAGACACACCCAGACTACAGTCTGTTCTGGCCCAGTAACCTAGACTAGACACACCCAGATTACAGTCTGTTCTGGCCCAGTAACCTAGACTAGACACACCCAGACTACAGACTGTTCTGGCCCAGTAACCTAGACTAGACACACCCAGACTACAGACTGTTCTGGCCCAGTAACCTAGACTAGACACACCCAGACTACAGTCTGTTCTGGCCCAGTAACCTAGACTAGACACACCCAGACTACAGACTGTTCTGGCCCAGTAACCTAGACTAGACACACCCAGACTACAGACTGTTCTGGCCCAGTAACCTAGACTAGACACACCCAGACTACAGTCTGTTCTGGCCCAGTAACCTAGACTAGACACACCCAGACTACAGACTGTTCTGGCCCAGTAACCTAGACTAGACACACCCAGACTACAGACTGTTCTGGCCCAGTAACCTAGACTAGACACACCCAGACTACAGTCTGCTCCAGTAACCTAGACTAGACACACCCAGACTACAGTCTGTTCTGGCCCAGTAACCTAGACTAGACACACCCAGATTACAGTCTGTTCTGGCCCAGTAACCTAGACTAGACACACCCAGACTACAGACTGTTCTGGCCCAGTAACCTAGACTAGACACACCCAGACTACAGACTGTTCTGGCCCAGTAACCTAGACTAGACACACCCAGACTACAGTCTGCTCCAGTAACCTAGACTAGACACACCCAGACTACAGACTGCTCCAGTAACCTAGACTAGACACACCCAGACTACAGACTGTTCTGGCCCAGTAACCTAGACTAGACACACCCAGACTACAGACTGTTCTGGCCCAGTAACCTAGACTAGACACACCCAGACTACAGTCTGCTCCAGTAACCTAGACTAGACACACCCAGACTACAGTCTGTTCTGGCCCAGTAACCTAGACTAGACACACCCAGATTACAGTCTGTTCTGGCCCAGTAACCTAGACTAGACACACCCAGACTACAGACTGTTCTGGCCCAGTAACCTAGACTAGACACACCCAGACTACAGACTGTTCTGGCCCAGTAACCTAGACTAGACACACCCAGACTACAGTCTGTTCTGGCCCAGTAACCTAGACTAGACACACCCAGACTACAGACTGTTCTGGCCCAGTAACCTAGACTAGACACACCCAGACTACAGACTGTTCTGGCCCAGTAACCTAGACTAGACACACCCAGACTACAGTCTGCTCCAGTAACCTAGACTAGACACACCCAGACTACAGTCTGCTCCAGTAACCTAGACTAGACACACCCAGACTACAGTCTGTTCTGGCCCAGTAACCTAGACTAGACACACCCAGATTACAGTCTGTTCTGGCCCAGTAACCTAGACTAGACACACCCAGACTACAGACTGTTCTGGCCCAGTAACCTAGACTAGACACACCCAGACTACAGACTGTTCTGGCCCAGTAACCTAGACTAGACACACCCAGACTACAGTCTGCTCCAGTAACCTAGACTAGACACACCCAGACTACAGACTGCTCCAGTAACCTAGACTAGATACACCCAGACTACAGACTGTTCTGGCCCAGTAACCTAGACTAGACACACCCAGACTACAGACTGTTCTGGCCCAGTAACCTAGACTAGACACACCCAGACTACAGTCTGTTCTGGCCCAGTAACCTAGACTAGACACACCCAGACTACAGACTGTTCTGGTCCAGTAGCCTAGACTAGACACACCCAGACTACAGACTGTTCTGGCCCAGTAACCTAGACTAGACACACCCAGACTACAGACTGTTCTGGCCCAGTAACCTAGACTAGACACACCCAGACTACAGTCTGCTCCAGTAACCTAGACTAGACACACCCAGACTACAGACTGCTCCAGTAACCTAGACTAGACACACCCAGACTACAGACTGTTCTGGCCCAGTAACCTAGACTAGACACACCCAGACTACAGACTGTTCTGGCCCAGTAACCTAGACTAGACACACCCAGACTACAGTCTGCTCCAGTAACCTAGACTAGACACACCCAGACTACAGTCTGTTCTGGCCCAGTAACCTAGACTAGACACACCCAGATTACAGTCTGTTCTGGCCCAGTAACCTAGACTAGACACACCCAGACTACAGACTGTTCTGGCCCAGTAACCTAGACTAGACACACCCAGACTACAGACTGTTCTGGCCCAGTAACCTAGACTAGACACACCCAGACTACAGTCTGTTCTGGCCCAGTAACCTAGACTAGACACACCCAGACTACAGACTGTTCTGGCCCAGTAACCTAGACTAGACACACCCAGACTACAGACTGTTCTGGCCCAGTAACCTAGACTAGACACACCCAGACTACAGTCTGCTCCAGTAACCTAGACTAGACACACCCAGACTACAGACTGTTCTGGCCCAGTAACCTAGACTAGACACACCCAGACTACAGTCTGCTCCAGTAACCTAGACTAGACACACCCAGACTACAGTCTGTTCTGGCCCAGTAACCTAGACTAGACACACCCAGATTACAGTCTGTTCTGGCCCAGTAACCTAGACTAGACACACCCAGACTACAGACTGTTCTGGCCCAGTAACCTAGACTAGACACACCCAGACTACAGACTGTTCTGGCCCAGTAACCTAGACTAGACACACCCAGACTACAGTCTGCTCCAGTAACCTAGACTAGACACACCCAGACTACAGACTGCTCCAGTAACCTAGACTAGATACACCCAGACTACAGACTGTTCTGGCCCAGTAACCTAGACTAGACACACCCAGACTACAGACTGTTCTGGCCCAGTAACCTAGACTAGACACACCCAGACTACAGTCTGTTCTGGCCCAGTAACCTAGACTAGACACACCCAGACTACAGACTGTTCTGGTCCAGTAGCCTAGACTAGACACACCCAGACTACAGACTGTTCTGGCCCAGTAACCTAGACTAGACACACCCAGACTACAGTCTGTTCTGGCCCAGTAACCTAGACTAGACACACCCAGACTACAGACTGTTCTGGCCCAGTAACCTAGACTAGTCACACCCAGACTACAGACTGTTCTGGCCCAGTAACCTAGACTAGACACACTCAGACTACAGTCTGTTCTGGCCCAGTAACCTAGACTAGATACACCCAGACTACAGACTGTTCTGGCCCAGTAACCTAGACTAGACACACCCAGACTACGGACTGTTCTGGCCCAGTAACCTAGACTAGACACACCCAGACTACAGACTGTTCTGGCCCAGTAACCTAGACTAGACACACCCAGACTTCAGTCTGTTCTGGCCCAGTAACCTAGACTAGACACACCCAGACTACAGTCTGTTCTGGACCAGTAACCTAGACTAGACACACCCAGACTACAGTCTGTTCTGGCCCAGTAACCTAGACTAGACAGACCCAGACAACAGACTGTTCTGGCCCAGTAACCTAGACTAGACACACCCAGACTACAGACTGTTCTGGTCCAGTAACCTAGACTAGACACACCCAGACTACAGACTGTTCTGGCCCAGTAACCTAGACTAGACACACCCAGACTACAGACTGTTCTGGCCCAGTAACCTAGACTAGACACACCCAGACTACAGTCTGTTCTGGCCCAGTAACCTAGACTAGACACACCCAGACTACAGACTGTTCTGGCCCAGTAACCTAGACAAGACACACCCAGACTACAGACTGTTCTGGCCCAGTAACCTAGACTAGACACACCCAGACTACAGTCTGCTCCAGTAACCTAGACTAGACACACCCAGACTACAGACAGTTCTGGCCCAGTAACCTAGACTAGACACACCCAGACTACAGTCTGCTCCAGTAACCTAGACTAGACACACCCAGACTACAGTCTGTTCTGGCCCAGTAACCTAGACTAGACACACCCAGACTACAGACTGTTCTGGTCCAGTAGCCTAGACTAGACACACCCAGACTACAGACTGTTCTGGCCCAGTAACCTGGACTAGACACACCCAGACTACAGACTGTTCTGGCACAGTAACGTAGACTAGACACACCCAGACTACAGAGTGTTCTGGCCCAGTAACCTAGACTAGACACACCCAGACTACAGTCTGTTCTGGCCCAGTAACCTAGACTAGACACACCCAGACTACAGACTGTTCTGGCCCAGTAACCTAGACTAGACACACCCAGACTACAGACTGTTCTGGCCCAGTAACCTAGACTAGACACACCCAGACTACAGTCTGCTCCAGTAACCTAGACTAGACACACCCAGACTACAGTCTGTTCTGGCCCAGTAACCTAGACTAGACACACCCAGATTACAGTCTGTTCTGGCCCAGTAACCTAGACTAGACACACCCAGACTACAGACTGTTCTGGCCCAGTAACCTAGACTAGACACACCCAGACTACAGACTGTTCTGGCCCAGTAACCTAGACTAGACACACCCAGACTACAGTCTGTTCTGGCCCAGTAACCTAGACTAGACACACCCAGACTACAGACTGTTCTGGCCCAGTAACCTAGACTAGACACACCCAGACTACAGACTGTTCTGGCCCAGTAACCTAGACTAGACACACCCAGACTACAGTCTGCTCCAGTAACCTAGACTAGACACACCCAGACTACAGACTGTTCTGGCCCAGTAACCTAGACTAGACACACCCAGAATACAGTCTGCTCCAGTAACCTAGACTAGACACACCCAGACTACAGTCTGTTCTGGCCCAGTAACCTAGACTAGACACACCCAGATTACAGTCTGTTCTGGCCCAGTAACCTAGACTAGACACACCCAGACTACAGACTGTTCTGGCCCAGTAACCTAGACTAGACACACCCAGACTACAGACTGTTCTGGCCCAGTAACCTAGACTAGACACACCCAGACTACAGTCTGCTCCAGTAACCTAGACTAGACACACCCAGACTACAGACTGCTCCAGTAACCTAGACTAGACACACCCAGACTACAGACTGTTCTGGCCCAGTAACCTAGACTAGACACACCCAGACTACAGACTGTTCTGGCCCAGTAACCTAGACTAGACACACCCAGACTACAGTCTGTTCTGGCCCAGTAACCTAGACTAGACACACCCAGACTACAGACTGTTCTGGTCCAGTAGCCTAGACTAGACACACCCAGACTACAGACTGTTCTGGCCCAGTAACCTAGACTAGACACACCCAGACTACAGTCTGTTCTGGCCCAGTAACCTAGACTAGACACACCCAGACTACAGACTGTTCTGGCCCAGTAACCTAGACTAGTCACACCCAGACTACAGTCTGTTCTGGCCCAGTAACCTAGACTAGACACACCCAGACTACAGACTGTTCTGGCCCAGTAACCTAGACTAGACACACTCAGACTACAGTCTGTTCTGGCCCAGTAACCTAGACTAGATACACCCAGACTACAGACTGTTCTGGCCCAGTAACCTAGACTAGACACACCCAGACTACGGACTCTTCTGGCCCAGTAACCTAGACTAGACACACCCAGACTACAGACTGTTCTGGCCCAGTAACCTAGACTAGACACACCCAGACTACAGACTGTTCTGGCCCAGTAACCTAGACTAGACACACCCAGACTACAGTCTGCTCCAGTAACCTAGACTAGACACACCCAGACTACAGCCTGTTCTGGCCCAGTAACCTAGACTAGACACACCCAGACTACAGTCTGCTCCAGTAACCTAGACTAGACACACCCAGACTACAGTCTGTTCTGGCCCAGTAACCTAGACTAGACACACCCAGATTACAGTCTGTTCTGGCCCAGTAACCTAGACTAGACACACCCAGACTACAGACTGTTCTGGCCCAGTAACCTAGACTAGACACACCCAGACTACAGACTGTTCTGGCCCAGTAACCTAGACTAGACACACCCAGACTACAGACTGTTCTGGCCCAGTAACCTAGACTAGACACACCCAGACTACAGTCTGCTCCAGTAACCTAGACTAGACACACCCAGACTACAGACTGCTCCAGTAACCTAGACTAGACACACCCAGACTACAGACTGTTCTGGCCCAGTAACCTAGACTAGACACACCCAGACTACAGACTGTTCTGGCCCAGTAACCTAGACTAGACACACCCAGACTACAGTCTGTTCTGGCCCAGTAACCTAGACTAGACACACCCAGACTACAGACTGTTCTGGTCCAGTAGCCTAGACTAGACACACCCAGACTACAGACTGTTCTGGCCCAGTAACCTAGACTAGACACACCCAGACTACAGTCTGTTCTGGCCCAGTAACCTAGACTAGATACACCCAGACTAAATCAAATCAAATCAAATTTTATTTGTCACATACACATGGTTAGCAGATGTTAATGCGAGTGTAGCGAAATGCTTGTGCTTCTAGTTCCGACAATGCAGTGATAACCAACAAGTAATCTAACTAACAATTCCAAAACTACTGTCTTATACACAGTGTAAGGGGATAAGGAATATGTACATAAGGATATATGAATGAGTGATGGTACAGAGCAGCATACAGTAGATGGTATCGAGTACAGTATATACATATGAGATGAGACTGTTCTACAGACTGTTCTGGCCCAGTAACCTAGACTAGACACACCCAGACTACGGACTGTTCTGGCCCAGTAACCTAGACTAGACACACCCAGACTTCAGTCTGTTCTGGCCCAGTAACCTAGACTAGACACACCCAGACTACAGTCTGTTCTGGACCAGTAACCTAGACTAGACACACCCAGACTACAGTCTGTTCTGGCCCAGTAACCTAGACTAGACACACCCAGACTACAGTCTGTTCTGGCCCAGTAACCTAGACTAGACAGACCCAGACAACAGACTGTTCTGGCCCAGTAACCTAGACTAGACACACCGAGACTACAGACTGTTCTGGTCCAGTAACCTAGACTAGACACACCCAGACTACAGACTGTTCTGGCCCAGTAACCTAGACTAGACACACCCAGACTACAGACTGTTCTGGCCCAGTAACCTAGACTAGACACACCCAGACTACAGTCTGTTCTGGCCCAGTAACCTAGACTAGACACACCCAGACTACAGACTGTTCTGGCCCAGTAACCTAGACTAGACACACCCAGACTACAGACTGTTCTGGCCCAGTAACCTAGACTAGACACACCCAGACTACAGTCTGCTCCAGTAACCTAGACTAGACACACCCAGACTACAGACTGTTCTGGCCCAGTAACCTAGACTAGACACACCCAGACTACAGTCTGCTCCAGTAACCTAGACTAGACACACCCAGACTACAGTCTGTTCTGGCCCAGTAACCTAGACTAGACACACCCAGATTACAGTCTGTTCTGGCCCAGTAACCTAGACTAGACAGACCCAGACTACAGACTGTTCTGGCCATGTAACCTAGACTAGACACACCCAGACTACAGACGGTTCTGGACCAGTAACCTAGACTAGACACACCCAGACTACATTCTGTTCTGGACCAGTAACCTAGACTAGACACACCCAGACTACAGTCTGTTCTGGCCCAGTAACCTAGACTAGACACACCCAGACTACAGTCTGTTCTGGCCCAGTAACCTAGACTAGACACACCCAGACTACAGTCTGTTCTGGCCCAGTAACCTAGAGTAGACACACCCAGACTACAGACTGTTCTGGCCCAGTAACCTAGACTAGACACACCCAGACTACAGTCTGTTCTGGCCCAGTAACCTAGACTAGACACACCCAGACTACAGACTGTTCTGGCCCAGTAACCTAGACTAGACACACCCAGACTACAGTCTGCTCCAGTAACCTAGTCTAGACACACCCAGACTACAGACTGTTCTGGCCCAGTAACCTAGACTAGACACACCCAGACTACAGTCTGCTCCAGTAACCTAGTCTAGACACACCCAGACTACAGACTGTTCTGGCCCAGTAACCTAGACTAGACACACCCAGACTACAGTGCTCCAGTAACCTAGACTAGACACACCCAGACTACAGACTGTTCTGGCCCAGTAACCTAGACTAGACACACCCAGACTACAGACTGTTCTGGCCCAGTAACCTAGACTAGACACACCCAGACTACAGTCTGTTCTGGCCCAGTAACCTAGACTAGACACACCCAGACTACAGACTGTTCTGGTCCAGTAGCCTAGACTAGACACACCCAGACTACAGACTGTTCTGGCCCAGTAACCTAGACTAGACACACCCAGACTACAGTCTGTTCTGGCCCAGTAACCTAGACTAGACACACCCAGACTACAGACTGTTCTGGCCCAGTAACCTAGACTAGTCACACCCAGACTACAGTCTGTTCTGGCCCAGTAACCTAGACTAGACACACCCAGACTACAGACTGTTCTGGCCCAGTAACCTAGACTAGACACACTCAGACTACAGTCTGTTCTGGCCCAGTAACCTAGACTAGATACACCCAGACTACAGACTGTTCTGGCCCAGTAACCTAGACTAGACACACCCAGACTACGGACTCTTCTGGCCCAGTAACCTAGACTAGACACACCCAGACTACAGACTGTTCTGGCCCAGTAACCTAGACTAGACACACCCAGACTACAGACTGTTCTGGCCCAGTAACCTAGACTAGACACACCCAGACTACAGTCTGCTCCAGTAACCTAGACTAGACACACCCAGACTACAGCCTGTTCTGGCCCAGTAACCTAGACTAGACACACCCAGACTACAGTCTGCTCCAGTAACCTAGACTAGACACACCCAGACTACAGTCTGTTCTGGCCCAGTAACCTAGACTAGACACACCCAGATTACAGTCTGTTCTGGCCCAGTAACCTAGACTAGACACACCCAGACTACAGACTGTTCTGGCCCAGTAACCTAGACTAGACACACCCAGACTACAGACTGTTCTGGCCCAGTAACCTAGACTAGACACACCCAGACTACAGACTGTTCTGGCCCAGTAACCTAGACTAGACACACCCAGACTACAGTCTGCTCCAGTAACCTAGACTAGACACACCCAGACTACAGACTGCTCCAGTAACCTAGACTAGACACACCCAGACTACAGACTGTTCTGGCCCAGTAACCTAGACTAGACACACCCAGACTACAGACTGTTCTGGCCCAGTAACCTAGACTAGACACACCCAGACTACAGTCTGTTCTGGCCCAGTAACCTAGACTAGACACACCCAGACTACAGACTGTTCTGGTCCAGTAGCCTAGACTAGACACACCCAGACTACAGACTGTTCTGGCCCAGTAACCTAGACTAGACACACCCAGACTACAGTCTGTTCTGGCCCAGTAACCTAGACTAGATACACCCAGACTAAATCAAATCAAATCAAATCAAATTTTATTTGTCACATACACATGGTTAGCAGATGTTAATGCGAGTGTAGCGAAATGCTTGTGCTTCTAGTTCCGACAATGCAGTGATAACCAACAAGTAATCTAACTAACAATTCCAAAACTACTGTCTTATACACAGTGTAAGGGGATAAGGAATATGTACATAAGGATATATGAATGAGTGATGGTACAGAGCAGCATACAGTAGATGGTATCGAGTACAGTATATACATATGAGATGAGACTGTTCTACAGACTACAGACTGTTCTGGCCCAGTAACCTAGACTAGACACACCCAGACTACGGACTGTTCTGGCCCAGTAACCTAGACTAGACACACCCAGACTTCAGTCTGTTCTGGCCCAGTAACCTAGACTAGACACACCCAGACTACAGTCTGTTCTGGACCAGTAACCTAGACTAGACACACCCAGACTACAGTCTGTTCTGGCCCAGTAACCTAGACTAGACACACCCAGACTACAGTCTGTTCTGGCCCAGTAACCTAGACTAGACAGACCCAGACAACAGACTGTTCTGGCCCAGTAACCTAGACTAGACACACCGAGACTACAGACTGTTCTGGTCCAGTAACCTAGACTAGACACACCCAGACTACAGACTGTTCTGGCCCAGTAACCTAGACTAGACACACCCAGACTACAGACTGTTCTGGCCCAGTAACCTAGACTAGACACACCCAGACTACAGTCTGTTCTAGCCCAGTAACCTAGACTAGACACACCCAGACTACAGACTGTTCTGGCCCAGTAACCTAGACTAGACACACCCAGACTACAGACTGTTCTGGCCCAGTAACCTAGACTAGACACACCCAGACTACAGTCTGCTCCAGTAACCTAGACTAGACACACCCAGACTACAGACTGTTCTGGCCCAGTAACCTAGACTAGACACACCCAGACTACAGTCTGCTCCAGTAACCTAGACTAGACACACCCAGACTACAGTCTGTTCTGGCCCAGTAACCTAGACTAGACACACCCAGATTACAGTCTGTTCTGGCCCAGTAACCTAGACTAGACAGACCCAGACTACAGACTGTTCTGGCCATGTAACCTAGACTAGACACACCCAGACTACAGACGGTTCTGGACCAGTAACCTAGACTAGACACACCCAGACTACATTCTGTTCTGGACCAGTAACCTAGACTAGACACACCCAGACTACAGTCTGTTCTGGCCCAGTAACCTAGACTAGACACACCCAGACTACAGTCTGTTCTGGCCCAGTAACCTAGACTAGACACACCCATACTACAGTCTGTTCTGGCCCAGTAACCTAGAGTAGACACACCCAGACTACAGACTGTTCTGGCCCAGTAACCTAGACTAGACACACCCAGACTACAGTCTGTTCTGGCCCAGTAACCTAGACTAGACACACCCAGACTACAGACTGTTCTGGCCCAGTAACCTAGACTAGACACACCCAGACTACAGTCTGCTCCAGTAACCTAGTCTAGACACACCCAGACTACAGACTGTTCTGGCCCAGTAACCTAGACTAGACACACCCAGACTACAGTCTGCTCCAGTAACCTAGACTAGACACACCCAGACTACAGTCTGTTCTGGCCCAGTAACCTAGACTAGACACACCCAGATTACAGTCTGTTCTGGCCCAGTAACCTAGACTAGACACACCCAGACTACAGACTGTTCTGGTCCAGTAGCCTAGACTAGACACACCCAGACTACAGTCTGTTCTGGCCCAGTAACCTAGACTAGACACACGCAGACTACAGACTGTTCTGGCCCAGTAACCTAGACTAGACAGACCCAGACTACAGACTGTTCTGGCCCAGTAACCTAGACTAGACACACCCAGACTACAGACTGTTCTGGACCAGTAACCTAGACTAGACACACCCAGACTACATTCTGTTCTGGACCAGTAACCTAGACTAGACACACCCAGACTACAGTCTGTTCTGGCCCAGTAACCTAGAGTAGACACACCCAGACTACAGTCTGTTCTGGCCCAGTAACCTATACTAGACACACCCAGACTACAGACTGTTCTGGCCCAGTAACCTAGACTAGACACACCCAGACTACAGACTGTTCTGGTCCAGTAGCCTAGACTAGACACACCCAGACTACAGACTGTTCTGGCCCAGTAACCTAGACTAGACACACCCAGACTACAGACTGTTCTGGCCCAGTAACCTAGACTAGACACACCCAGACTACAGTCTGCTCCAGTAACCTAGTCTAGACACACCCAGACTACAGACTGTTCTGGCCCAGTAACCTAGACTAGACACACCCAGACTACAGTGCTCCAGTAACCTAGTCTAGACACACCCAGACTACAGACTGTTCTGGCCCAGTAACCTAGACTAGACACACCCAGACTACAGTCTGCTCCAGTAACCTAGACTAGACACACCCAGACTACAGACCGCTCCAGTAACCTAGACTAGACACACCCAGACTACAGACTGTTCTGGCCCAGTAACCTAGACTAGACACACCCAGACTACAGACTGTTCTGGCCCAGTAACCTAGACTAGACACACCCAGACTACAGTCTGCTCCAGTAACCTAGACTAGACACACCCAGACTACAGACCGCTCCAGTAACCTAGACTAGACACACCCAGACTACAGACTGTTCTGGCCGAGTAACCTAGACTAGACACACCCAGACTACAGTCTGCTCCAGTAACCTAGACTAGACACACCCAGACTACAGTCTGTTCTGGCCCAGTAACCTAGACTAGACACACCCAGATTACAGTCTGTTCTGGCCCAGTAACCTAGACTAGACACACCCAGACTACAGACTGTTCTGGTCCAGTAGCCTAGACTAGACACACCCAGACTACAGACTGTTCTGGCCCAGTAACCTAGACTTGACACACCCAGACTACAGACTGTTCTGGCCCAGTAACCTACACTAGACACACCCAGACTACAGTCTGTTCTGGCCCAGTAACCTAGACTAGACACACCCAGACTACAGACTGTTCTGGTCCAGTAGCCTAGACTAGACACACCCAGACTACAGACTGTTCTGGCCCAGTAACCTAGACTAGACACACCCAGACTACAGTCTGTTCTGGCCCAGTAACCTAGACTAGACAGACCCAGACTACAGACTGTTCTGGCCCAGTAACCTAGACTAGACACACCCAGACTACAGACTGTTCTGGACCAGTAACCTAGACTAGACACACCCAGACTACAGACTGTTCTGGCCCAGTAACCTAGACTAGACACACCCAGACTACGGACTGTTCTGGCCCAGTAACCTAGACTAGACACACCCAGACTACAGACTGTTCTGGCCCAGTAACCTAGACTAGACACACCCAGACTTCAGTCTGTTCTGGCCCAGTAACCTAGACTAGACACACCCAGACTACAGTCTGTTCTGGACCAGTAACCTAGACTAGACACACCCAGACTACAGTCTGTTCTGGCCCAGTAACCTAGACTAGACACACCCAGACTACAGTCTGTTCTGGCCCAGTAACCTAGACTAGACAGACCCAGACAACAGACTGTTCTGGCCCAGTAACCTAGACTAGACACACCCAGACTACAGACTGTTCTGGTCCAGTAACCTAGACCAGACACACCCAGACTACAGACTGTTCTGGCCCAGTAACCTAGACTAGACACACCCAGACTACAGACTGTTCTGGCCCAGTAACCTAGACTAGACACACCCAGACTACAGTCTGCTCCAGTAACCTAGACTAGACACACCCAGACTACAGACTGTTCTGGCCCAGTAACCTAGACTAGACACACCCAGACTACAGTCTGCTCCAGTAACCTAGACTAGACACACCCAGACTACAGTCTGTTCTGGCCCAGTAACCTAGACTAGACACACCCAGATTACAGTCTGTTCTGGCCCAGTAACCTAGACTAGACACACCCAGACTACAGTCTGTTCTGGCCCAGTAACCTAGACTAGACACACCCAGACTACAGACTGTTCTGGCCCAGTAACCTAGACTAGACACACCCAGACTTCAGTCTGTTCTGGCCCAGTAACCTAGACTAGACACACCCAGACTACAGACTGTTCTGGTCCAGTAGCCTAGACTAGACACACCCAGACTACAGACTGTTCTGGCCCAGTAACCTAAACTAGACACACCCAGACTACAGTCTGTTCTGGCCCAGTAACCTAGACTAGACACACCCAGACTACAGACTGTTCTGGCCCAGTAACCTAGACTAGACAGACCCAGACTACAGACTGTTCTGGCCCAGTAACCTAGACTAGACACACCCAGACTACAGACTGTTCTGGCCCAGTAACCTAGACTAGACACACCCAGACTACAGACTGTTCTGGACCAGTAACCTAGACTAGACACACCCAGACTACAGACTGTTCTGGCCCAGTAACCTAGACTAGACACACCCAGACTTCAGTCTGTTCTGGCCCAGTAACCTAGACTAGACACACCCAGACTACAGTCTGTTCTGGCCCAGTAACCTAGACTAGACACACCCAGACATCCTGATTCTTTACTATTGGACAGCCTGATTCTATACTATTGGACAGCCTGATTCTATGCTATTGGACAGCCTGATTCTTTACTATTGGACAGCCTGATTCTTTACTATTGGACAGCCTGATTCTATACTATTGGACAGCCTGATTCTTTACTATTGGACAGCCTGATTCTTTACTATTGGACAGCCTGATTCTATACTATTGGACAGCCTGATTCTATACTATTGGACAGCCTGATTCTTTACTATTGGACAGCCTGATTCTATACTATTGGACAGCCTGATTCTATACTATTGGACAGCCTGATTCCAAAACATTTGTATTTATTTGATATTAAACTCAGAGTATTTTGGTACTGGTACAGAGAGTAGGTAATAACTAGTTACTGGTACAGAGGGTAGGTAATAACTAGGTACTGGTACAGAGGGTAGGTAATAACTAGTTACTGGTACAGAGGGTAGGTAATAACTAGTTACTGGTACAGAGAGTGGGTAATAACTAGTTACTGGTACAGAGGGTAGGTAATAACTAGTTACTGGTACAGAGGGTAGGTAATAACTAGTTACTGGTACAGAGGGTAGGTAATAACTAGTTACTGGTACAGAGGGTAGGTAATATCTAGTTACTGGTACATAGGGTAGGTAATAACTAGTTACTGGTACAGAGGGTATGTAATAACTAGTTACTGGTACAGAGGGTAGGTAATAACTAGTCACTGGTACATAGGGTTGGTAATAACTAGTTACTAGTACAGAGGGTAGGTAATAACTAGTTACTGGTACAGAGAGTGGGTAATATCTAGTTACTGGTACAGTTAGTGGGTAATAACTAGTTACTGGTACATAGGGTAGGTAATATCTAGTTACTGGTACAGTTAGTAGGTAATATCTAGTTACTGGTACATAGGGTAGGTAATAACTAGTTACTGTTACATAGGGTAGGTAATAACTAGTTACTGGTACAGTTAGTGGGTAATAACTAGTTACTGGTACAGAGAGTGGGTAATAACTAGTTACTGGTACAGTTAGTGGGTAATAACTAGTTACTGGTACAGTTAGTGGGTAATAACTAGTTACTGGTACAGAGGGTAGGTAATATCTAGTTACTGGTACAGTTAGTGGGTAATAACTAGTTACTGGTACATAGGGTAGGTAATAACTAGTTACTGGTACAGAGAGTGGGTAATAACTAGTTACTGGTACATAGGGTAGGTAATAACTAGTTACTGGTACAGTTAGTGGGTAATAACTAGTTACTGGTACAGTTAGTGGGTAATAACTAGTTACTGGTACAGAGAGTAGGTAATAACTAGTTACTGGTACAGAGAGTGGGTAATAACTAGTTAATGGTACAGAGGGTAGGTAATAACTAGTTACTGGTACATAGGGTAGGTAATAACTAGTTACTGGTACAGAGGGTAGGTAATAACTAGTTACTGGTACAGAGAGTGGGTAATAACTAGTTACTGGTACAGAGAGTGGGTAAAAACTAGTTACTGGTACAGTTAGTGGGTAATAACTAGTTACTGGTACAGAGGGTAGGTAATAACTAGTTACTGGTACATAGAGTGGGTAATAACTAGTTACTGGTACAGAGGGTAGGTAATAACTAGTTACTGGTACAGTTAGTGGGTAATAACTAGTTACTGGTACAGTTAGTGGGTAATAACTAGTTACTGGTACAGAGGGTAGGTAATAGCTAGTTACTGGTACAGTTAGTGGGTAATAACTAGTTACTGGTACAGTTAGTGGGTAATAACTAGTTACTGGTACAGAGGGTAGGTAATAACGAGTTACTGATACAGAGGGTAGGTAATAACTAGTTACTGGTACAGAGAGTGGGTAATAACTAGTTACTGGTACAGAGGGTAGGTAATAACTAGTTACTGGTACATAGAGTGGGTAATAACTAGTTACTGGTACAGAGGGTAGGTAATAACTAGTTACTGGTACAGTTAGTGGGTAATAACTAGTTACTGGTACAGTTAGTGGGTAATAACTAGTTACTGGTACAGAGGGTAGGTAATAACTAGTTACTGGTACAGTTAGTGGGTAATAACTAGTTACTGGTACAGTTAGTGGGTAATAACTAGTTACTGGTACAGTTAGTGGGTAATAACTAGTTACTGGTACAGTTAGTGGGTAATAACTAGTTACTGGTACAGAGGGTAGGTAATAACTAGTTACTGGTACATAGGGTAGGTAATAACTAGTTACTGGTACAGAGGGTTGGTAATAACTAGTTACTGGTACAGTTAGTGGGTAATAACTAGTTACTGGTACAGTTAGTGGGTAATAACTAGTTACTGGTACAGTTAGTGGGTAATAACTAGTTACTGGTACAGTTAGTGGGTAATAACTAGTTACTGGTACAGTTAGTAGGTAATAACTAGTTACTGGTACAGTTAGTGGGTAATAACTAGTTACTGGTACATAGGGTAGGTAATAACTAGTTACTGGTACAGTTAGTGGGTAATAACTAGTTACTGGTACAGAGGGTAGGTAATAACTAGTTACTGGTACAGTTAGTGGGTAATAACTAGTTACTGGTACAGTTAGTGGGTAATAACTAGTTACTGGTACAGAGGGTAGGTAATAACTAGTTACTGGTACAGTTAGTGGGTAATAACTAGTTACTGGTACAGTTAGTGGGTAATAACTAGTTACTGGTACAGTTAGTGGGTAATAACTAGTTACTGGTACAGTTAGTGGGTAATAACTAGTTACTGGTACAGAGGGTAGGTAATAACTAGTTACTGGTACATAGGGTAGGTAATAACTAGTTACTGGTACAGAGGGTTGGTAATAACTAGTTACTGGTACAGTTAGTGGGTAATAACTAGTTACTGGTACAGTTAGTGGGTAATAACTAGTTACTGGTACAGTTAGTGGGTAATAACTAGTTACTGGTACAGTTAGTGGGTAATAACTAGTTACTGGTACAGTTAGTAGGTAATAACTAGTTACTGGTACAGTTAGTGGGTAATAACTAGTTACTGGTACATAGGGTAGGTAATAACTAGTTACTGGTACAGTTAGTGGGTAATAACTAGTTACTGGTACAGAGGGTAGGTAATAACTAGTTACTGGTACAGTTAGTGGGTAATAACTAGTTACTGGTACAGAGAGTGGGTAATAACTAGTTACTGGTACAGTTAGTGGGTAATAACTAGTTACTGGTACAGAGAGTGGGTAATAACTAGTTACTGGTACAGAGGGTAGGTAATAACTAGTTACTGGTACAGTTAGTGGGTAATAACTAGTTACTGGTACAGTTAGTGGGTAATAACTAGTTACTGGTACAGAGGGTAGGTAATATCTAGTTACTGGTACAGAGGGTAGGTAATAACTAGTCACTGGTACATAGGGTTGGTAATAACTAGTTACTAGTACAGAGGGTAGGTAATAACTAGTTACTGGTACAGAGAGTGGGTAATATCTAGTTACTGGTACAGTTAGTGGGTAATAACTAGTTACTGTTACATAGGGTAGGTAATAACTAGTTACTGGTACAGTTAGTGGGTAATAACTAGTTACTGGTACAGAGAGTGGGTAATAACTAGTTACTGGTACAGTTAGTGGGTAATAACTAGTTACTGGTACAGTTAGTGGGTAATAACTAGTTACTGGTACAGAGGGTAGGTAATAACTAGTTACTGGTACAGTTAGTGGGTAATAACTAGTTACTGGTACATAGGGTAGGTAATAACTAGTTACTGGTACAGAGAGTGGGTAATAACTAGTTACTGGTACATAGGGTAGGTACTAACTAGTTACTGGTACAGTTAGTGGGTAATAACTAGTTACTGGTACAGTTAGTGGGTAATAACTAGTTACTGGTACAGAGAGTAGGTAATAACTAGTTACTGGTACAGAGAGTGGGTAATAACTAGTTAATGGTACAGAGGGTAGGTAATAACTAGTTACTGGTACATAGGGTAGGTAATAACTAGTTACTGGTACAGAGAGTGGGTAATAACTAGTTACTGGTACAGAGAGTGGGTAATAACTAGTTACTGGTACAGTTAGTGGGTAATAACTAGTTACTGGTACAGAGGGTAGGTAATAACTAGTTACTGGTACATAGAGTGGGTAATAACTAGTTACTGGTACAGAGGGTAGGTAATAACTAGTTACTGGTACAGTTAGTGGGTAATAACTAGTTACTGGTACAGTTAGTGGGTAATAACTAGTTACTGGTACAGAGGGTAGGTAATAACTAGTTACTGGTACAGTTAGTGGGTAATAACTAGTTACTGGTACAGTTAGTGGGTAATAACTAGTTACTGGTACAGAGGGTAGGTAATAACGAGTTACTGATACAGAGGGTAGGTAATAACTAGTTACTGGTACAGTTAGTGGGTAATAACTAGTTACTGGTACAGAGGGTAGGTAATAACTAGTTACTGGTACAGAGAGTGGGTAATAACTAGTTACTGGTACAGAGGGTAGGTAATAACTAGTTACTGGTACATAGAGTGGGTAATAACTAGTTACTGGTACAGAGGGTAGGTAATAACTAGTTACTGGTACAGTTAGTGGGTAATAACTAGTTACTGGTACAGTTAGTGGGTAATAACTAGTTACTGGTACAGAGGGTAGGTAATAACTAGTTACTGGTACAGTTAGTGGGTAATAACTAGTTACTGGTACAGTTAGTGGGTAATAACTAGTTACTGGTACAGTTAGTGGGTAATAACTAGTTACTGGTACAGTTAGTGGGTAATAACTAGTTACTGGTACAGTTAGTAGGTAATAACTAGTTACTGGTACAGTTAGTGGGTAATAACTAGTTACTGGTACATAGGGTAGGTAATAACTAGTTACTGGTACAGTTAGTGGGTAATAACTAGTTACTGGTACAGAGGGTAGGTAATAACTAGTTACTGGTACAGTTAGTGGGTAATAACTAGTTACTGGTACAGAGAGTGGGTAATAACTAGTTACTGGTACAGTTAGTCGGTAATAACTAGTTACTGGTACAGAGAGTGGGTAATAACTAGTTACTGGTACAGAGGGTAGGTAATAACTAGTTACTGGTACAGTTAGTGGGTAATAACTAGTTACTGGTACAGTTAGTGGGTAATAACTAGTTACTGGTACAGAGGGTTGGTAATATCTAGTTACTGGTACAGTTGGTGGGTAATAACTAGTTACTGGTACAGAGGGTAGGTAATAACTAGTTACTGGTACAGTTAGTGGGTAATAACTAGTTACTGGTACAGAGGGTAGGTAATAACTAGTTACTGGTACAGTTAGTGGGTAATAACTAGTTACTGGTACAGTTAGTGGGTAATAACTAGTTACTGGTACAGTTAGTGGGTAATAACTAGTTACTGGTACAGTTAGTGGGTAATAACTAGTTACTGGTACAGAGGGTAGGTAATAACTAGTTACTGGTACATAGGGTAGGTAATAACTAGTTACTGGTACAGAGGGTTGGTAATAACTAGTTACTGGTACAGTTAGTGGGTAATAACTAGTTACTGGTACAGTTAGTGGGTAATAACTAGTTACTGGTACAGTTAGTGGGTAATAACTAGTTACTGGTACAGTTAGTGGGTAATAACTAGTTACTGGTACAGTTAGTGGGTAATAACTAGTTACTGGTACAGTTAGTAGGTAATAACTAGTTACTGGTACAGTTAGTGGGTAATAACTAGTTACTGGTACATAGGGTAGGTAATAACTAGTTACTGGTACAGTTAGTGGGTAATAACTAGTTACTGGTACAGAGGGTAGGTAATAACTAGTTACTGGTACAGAGGGTAGGTAATAACTAGTTACTGGTACAGTTAGTGGGTAATAACTAGTTACTGGTACAGAGAGTGGGTAATAACTAGTTACTGGTACAGTTAGTGGGTAATAACTAGTTACTGGTACAGTTAGTGGGTAATAACTAGTTACTGGTACAGAGAGTGGGTAATAACTAGTTACTGGTACAGAGGGTAGGTAATAACTAGTTACTGGTACAGTTAGTGGGTAATAACTAGTTACTGGTACAGTTAGTGGGTAATAACTAGTTACTGGTACAGAGAGTGGATAATAACTAGTTACTGGTACAGTTAGTGGGTAATAACTAGTTACTGGTACAGTTAGTGGGTAATAACTAGTTACTGGTACAGAGGGTTGGTAATATCTAGTTACTGGTACAGTTAGTGGGTAATAACTAGTTACTGGTACAGAGGGTAGGTAATAACTAGTTACTGGTATAGAGGGTTGGTAATAACTAGTTACTGGTAGAGTTTGTGGGTAATAACTAGTTACTGGTACATAGGGTAGGTAATAACTAGTTACTGGTACAGTTAGTGGGTAATAACTAGTTACTGTTACATAGGGTAGGTAATAACTAGTTACTGGTACAGTTAGTGGGTAATAACTAGTTACTGGTACAGAGAGTGGGTAATATCTAGTTACTTGTACAGTTAGTGGGTAATAACTAGTTACTGGTACAGTAACAAGAATTAGTGGGTAATATCTAGTTACTGGTACAGAGGGTAGGTAATAACTAGTTACTGGTACAGTTAGTGGGTAATAACTAGTTACTGGTACAGTTAGTGGGTAATATCTAGTTACTGGTACAGAGGGTAGGTAATAACTAGTTACTGGTACGGTTAGTGGGTAATAACTAGTTACTGTTACATAGGGTAGGTAATAACTAGTTACTGGTACAGTTAGTGGGTAATAACTAGTTACTGGTACATAGGGTAGGTAATAACTAGTTACTGGTACAGTTAGTGGGTAATAACTAGTTACTGGTACAGAGGGTAGGTAATAACTAGTTACTGGTACAGTTAGTGGGTAATAACTAGTTACTGGAACAGTTAGTGGGTAATAACTAGTTACTGGTACAGAGGGTAGGTAATATCTAGTTACTGGTACAGAGAGTGGGTAATAACTAGTTACTGTTACATAGGGTAGGTAATAACTAGTTACTGGTACATAGGGTAGGTAATAACTAGTACTGGTACAGAGGGTTGGTAATAACTAGTTACTGGTACAGTTAGTGGGTAATAACTAGTTACTGGTACAGAGAGTGGATAATAACTAGTTACTGGTACAGTTAGTGGTAATAACTAGTTACTGGTACAGTTAGTGGGTAATAACTAGTTACTGGCACAGAGGGTTGGTAATATCTAGTTACTGGTACAGTTAGTGGGTAATAACTAGTTACTGTTACATAGGGTAGGTAATAACTAGTTACTGGTACAGTTAGTGGGTAATAACTAGTTACTGGTACAGTAACAAGAATTAGTGGGTAATATCTAGTTACTGGTACAGATGGTAGGTAATAACTAGTTACTGGTACAGTTAGTGGGTAATAACTAGTTACTGGTACAGTTAGTGGGTAATATCTAGTTACTGGTACAGAGGGTAGGTAATAACTAGTTACTGGTACGGTTAGTGGGTAATAACTAGTTACTGTTACATAGGTAGGTAATAACTAGTTACTGGTACAGTTAGTGGGTAATAACTAGTTACTGGTACATAGGGTAGGTAATAACTAGTTACTGGTACAGTTAGTGGGTAATAACTAGTTACTGGTACAGAGGGTAGGTAATAACTAGTTACTGGTACAGTTAGTGGGTAATAACTAGTTACTGGAACAGTTAGTGGGTAATAACTAGTTACTGGTACAGAGGGTAGGTAATATCTAGTTACTGGTACAGAGAGTGGGTAATAACTATTTACTGTTACATAGGGTAGGTAATAACTAGTTACTGGTACATAGGGTAGGTAATAACTAGTACTGGTACAGAGGGTTGGTAATAACTAGTTACTGGTACAGTTAGTGGGTAATAACTAGTTACTGGTACAGAGAGTGGATAATAACTAGTTACTGGTACAGTTAGTGGGTAATAACTAGTTACTGGTACAGTTAGTGGGTAATAACTAGTTACTGGTACAGAGGGTTGGTAATATCTAGTTACTGGTACAGTTAGTGGGTAATAACTAGTTACTGTTACATAGGGTAGGTAATAACTAGTTACTGGTACAGTTAGTGGGTAATAACTAGTTACTGGTACAGTAACAAGAATTAGTGGGTAATATCTAGTTACTGGTACAGATGGTAGGTAATAACTAGTTACTGGTACAGTTAGTGGGTAATAACTAGTTACTGGTACAGTTAGTGGGTAATATCTAGTTACTGGTACAGAGGGTAGGTAATAACTAGTTACTGGTACGGTTAGTGGGTAATAACTAGTTACTGTTACATAGGGTAGGTAATAACTAGTTACTGGTACAGTTAGTGGGTAATAACTAGTTACTGGTACATAGGGTAGGTAATAACTAGTTACTGGTACAGTTAGTGGGTAATAACTAGTTACTGGTACAGAGGGTAGGTAATAACTAGTTACTGGTACAGTTAGTGGGTAATAACTAGTTACTGGTACAGTTAGTGGGTAATAACTAGTTACTGGTACAGAGGGTAGGTAATAACTAGTTACTGGTACAGTTAGTGGGTAATAACTAGTTACTGGTACAGTTAGTGGGTAATAACTAGTTACTGGTACAGTTAGTGGGTAATAACTAGTTACTGGTACAGTTAGTGGGTAATAACTAGTTACTGGTACATAGGGTAGGTAATAACTAGTTACTGGTACAGAGGGTTGGTAATAACTAGTTACTGGTACAGTTAGTGGGTAATAACTAGTTACTGGTACAGTTAGTGGGTAATAACTAGTTACTGGTACAGAGGGTAGGTAATAACTAGTTACTGGTATAGAGGGTTGGTAATAACTAGTTACTGGTAGAGTTTGTGGGTAATAACTAGTTACTGGTACATAGGGTAGGTAATAACTAGTTACTGGTACAGTTAGTGGGTAATAACTAGTTACTGTTACATAGGGTAGGTAATAACTAGTTACTGGTACAGTTAGTGGGTAATAACTAGTTACTGGTACAGAGGGTAGGTAATAACTAGTTACTGGTATAGAGGGTTGGTAATAACTAGTTACTGGTAGAGTTTGTGGGTAATAACTAGTTACTGGTACATAGGGTAGGTAATAACTAGTTACTGGTACAGTTAGTGGGTAATAACTAGTTACTGTTACATAGGGTAGGTAATAACTAGTTACTGGTACAGTTAGTGGGTAATAACTAGTTACTGGTACAGAGAGTGGGTAATATCTAGTTACTTGTACAGTTAGTGGGTAATAACTAGTTACTGGTACAGTAACAAGAATTAGTGGGTAATATCTAGTTACTGGTACAGAGGGTAGGTAATAACTAGTTACTGGTACAGTTAGTGGGTAATAACTAGTTACTGGTACAGTTAGTGGGTAATATCTAGTTACTGGTACAGAGGGTAGGTAATAACTAGTTACTGGTACGGTTAGTGGGTAATAACTAGTTACTGTTACATAGGGTAGGTAATAACTAGTTACTGGTACAGTTAGTGGGTAATAACTAGTTACTGGTACATAGGGTAGGTAATAACTAGTTACTGGTACAGTTAGTGGGTAATAACTAGTTACTGGTACAGAGGGTAGGTAATAACTAGTTACTGGTACAGTTAGTGGGTAATAACTAGTTACTGGAACAGTTAGTGGGTAATAACTAGTTACTGGTACAGAGGGTAGGTAATATCTAGTTACTGGTACAGAGAGTGGGTAATAACTAGTTACTGTTACATAGGGTAGGTAATAACTAGTTACTGGTACATAGGGTAGGTAATAACTAGTACTGGTACAGAGGGTTGGTAATAACTAGTTACTGGTACAGTTAGTGGGTAATAACTAGTTACTGGTACAGAGAGTGGATAATAACTAGTTACTGGTACAGTTAGTGGGTAATAACTAGTTACTGGTACAGTTAGTGGGTAATAACTAGTTACTGGTACAGAGGGTTGGTAATATCTAGTTACTGGTACAGTTAGTGGGTAATAACTAGTTACTGTTACATAGGGTAGGTAATAACTAGTTACTGGTACAGTTAGTGGGTAATAACTAGTTACTGGTACAGTAACAAGAATTAGTGGGTAATATCTAGTTACTGGTACAGATGGTAGGTAATAACTAGTTACTGGTACAGTTAGTGGGTAATAACTAGTTACTGGTACAGTTAGTGGGTAATATCTAGTTACTGGTACAGAGGGTAGGTAATAACTAGTTACTGGTACGGTTAGTGGGTAATAACTAGTTACTGTTACATAGGGTAGGTAATAACTAGTTACTGGTACAGTTAGTGGGTAATAACTAGTTACTGGTACATAGGGTAGGTAATAACTAGTTACTGGTACAGTTAGTGGGTAATAACTAGTTACTGGTACAGAGGGTAGGTAATAACTAGTTACTGGTACAGTTAGTGGGTAATAACTAGTTACTGGAACAGTTAGTGGGTAATAACTAGTTACTGGTACAGAGGGTAGGTAATATCTAGTTACTGGTACAGAGAGTGGGTAATAACTAGTTACTGTTACATAGGGTAGGTAATAACTAGTTACTGGTACATAGGGTAGGTAATAACTAGTACTGGTACATAGGGTTGGTAATAACTAGTTACTGGTACAGTTAGTGGGTAATAACTAGTTACTGGTACAGAGAGTGGATAATAACTAGTTACTGGTACAGTTAGTGGGTAATAACTAGTTACTGGTACAGTTAGTGGGTAATAACTAGTTACTGGTACAGAGGGTTGGTAATATCTAGTTACTGGTACAGTTAGTGGGTAATAACTAGTTACTGTTACATAGGGTAGGTAATAACTAGTTACTGGTACAGTTAGTGGGTAATAACTAGTTACTGGTACAGTAACAAGAATTAGTGGGTAATATCTAGTTACTGGTACAGATGGTAGGTAATAACTAGTTACTGGTACAGTTAGTGGGTAATAACTAGTTACTGGTACAGTTAGTGGGTAATATCTAGTTACTGGTACAGAGGGTAGGTAATAACTAGTTACTGGTACGGTTAGTGGGTAATAACTAGTTACTGTTACATAGGGTAGGTAATAACTAGTTACTGGTACAGTTAGTGGGTAATAACTAGTTACTGGTACATAGGGTAGGTAATAACTAGTTACTGGTACAGTTAGTGGGTAATAACTAGTTACTGGTACAGAGGGTAGGTAATAACTAGTTACTGGTACAGTTAGTGGGTAATAACTAGTTACTGGTACAGTTAGTGGGTAATAACTAGTTACTGGTACAGAGGGTAGGTAATAACTAGTTACTGGTACAGTTAGTGGGTAATAACTAGTTACTGGTACAGTTAGTGGGTAATAACTAGTTACTGGTACAGTTAGTGGGTAATAACTAGTTACTGGTACAGTTAGTGGGTAATAACTAGTTACTGGTACATAGGGTAGGTAATAACTAGTTACTGGTACAGAGGGTTGGTAATAACTAGTTACTGGTACAGTTAGTGGGTAATAACTAGTTACTGGTACAGTTAGTGGGTAATAACTAGTTACTGGTACAGTTAGTAGGTAATAACTAGTTACTGGTACAGTTAGTGGGTAATAACTAGTTACTGGTACATAGGGTAGGTAATAACTAGTTACTGGTACAGTTAGTGGGTAATAACTAGTTACTGGTACAGAGGGTAGGTAATAACTAGTTACTGGTACAGTTAGTGGGTAATAACTAGTTACTGGTACAGAGAGTGGGTAATAACTAGTTACTGGTACAGTTAGTGGGTAATAACTAGTTACTGGTACAGAGAGTGGGTAATAACTAGTTACTGGTACAGAGGGTAGGTAATAACTAGTTACTGGTACAGTTAGTGGGTAATAACTAGTTACTGGTACAGTTAGTGGGTAATAACTAGTTACTGGTACAGAGGGTTGGTAATATCTAGTTACTGGTACAGTTGGTGGGTAATAACTAGTTACTGGTACAGAGGGTAGGTAATAACTAGTTACTGGTACAGTTAGTGGGTAATAACTAGTTACTGGTACAGTTAGTGGGTAATAACTAGTTACTGGTACAGAGGGTAGGTAATAACTAGTTACTGGTACAGTTAGTGGGTAATAACTAGTTACTGGTACAGTAACAAGAATTAGTGGGTAATATCTAGTTACTGGTACAGAGGGTAGGTAATAACTAGTTACTGGTACAGTTAGTGGGTAATAACTAGTTACTGTACAGTTAGTGGGTAATAACTAGTTACTGGTACAGAGGGTAGGTAATAACTAGTTACTGGTACAGTTAGTGGGTAATAACTAGTTACTGGTACAGTTAGTGGGTAATAACTAGTTACTGGTACAGTTAGTGGGTAATAACTAGTTACTGGTACAGAGGGTAGGTAATAACTAGTTACTGGTACAGTTAGTGGGTAATAACTAGTTACTGGTACAGTTAGTGGGTAATAACTAGTTACTGGTACAGTTAGTGGGTAATAACTAGTTACTGGTACAGTTAGTGGGTAATAACTAGTTACTGGTACAGTTAGTGGGTAATAACTAGTTACTGGTACAGAGGGTAGGTAATATCTAGTTACTGGTACAGAGAGTGGGTAATAACTAGTTACTGTTACATAGGGTAGGTAATAACTAGTTACTGGTACAGAGAGTGGGTAATAACTAGTTACTGGTACAGTTAGTGGGTAATAACTAGTTACTGGAACAGTTAGTGGGTAATAACTAGTTACTGGTACAGAGGGTAGGTAATATCTAGTTACTGGTACAGAGAGTGGGTAATAACTAGTTACTGTTACATAGGGTAGGTAATAACTAGTTACTGGTACATAGGGTAGGTAATAACTAGTACTGGTACAGAGGGTTGGTAATAACTAGTTACTGGTACAGTTAGTGGGTAATAACTAGTTACTGGTACAGAGAGTGGATAATAACTAGTTACTGGTACAGTTAGTGGGTAATAACTAGTTACTGGTACAGTTAGTGGGTAATAACTAGTTACTGGTACAGAGGGTTGGTAATATCTAGTTACTGGTACAGTTAGTGGGTAATAACTAGTTACTGGTACAGAGGGTAGGTAATAACTAGTTACTGGTATAGAGGGTTGGTAATAACTAGTTACTGGTAGAGTTTGTGGGTAATAACTAGTTACTGGTACATAGGGTAGGTAATAACTAGTTACTGGTACAGTTAGTGGGTAATAACTAGTTACTGTTACATAGGGTAGGTAATAACTAGTTACTGGTACAGTTAGTGGGTAATAACTAGTTACTGGTACAGAGAGTGGGTAATATCTAGTTACTTGTACAGTTAGTGGGTAATAACTAGTTACTGGTACAGTAACAAGAATTAGTGGGTAATATCTAGTTACTGGTACAGAGGGTAGGTAATAACTAGTTACTGGTACAGTTAGTGGGTAATAACTAGTTACTGGTACAGTTAGTGGGTAATATCTAGTTACTGGTACAGAGGGTAGGTAATAACTAGTTACTGGTACGGTTAGTGGGTAATAACTAGTTACTGTTACATAGGGTAGGTAATAACTAGTTACTGGTACAGTTAGTGGGTAATAACTAGTTACTGGTACATAGGGTAGGTAATAACTAGTTACTGGTACAGTTAGTGGGTAATAACTAGTCACTGGTACTGAGGGTTGGTAATATCTAGTTACTGGTACAGTTTGTGGGTAATAACACATAATCAGACTGAAGTATCCTAATGAGTTGAGCAACTTAGTTGAGCTGCTGGTACTGAACATTGAGGATGAAGAACAGCACCGAGCTCTAACCTGGTACCTCTGCCTTGCACACATAGCCACGCTCCTGAAGCATCTTATCAGTCGGCCCCACAAGAACAGCTATTCACTGGCCCTCCTGAAGCATCTTATCAGTCGGCCCCACAAGAACAGCTATTCACTGGCCCCCCTGAAGCATCTTATCAGTCGGCCCCACAAGAACAGCTATTCACTAGCCCCCCTGAAGCATCTTATCAGTCGGCCCCACAAGAACAGCTATTCACTGGCCCTCCTGAAGCATCTTATCAGTCGGCCCCACAAGAACAGCTATTCACTGGCCCTCCTGAAGCATCTTATCAGTTGGCCCCACAAGAACAGCTATTCACTGGCCCTCCTGAAGCATCTTATCAGTCGGCCCAACAAGAACAGCTATTCACTGGCCCTCCTGAAGCATCTTATCAGTCGGCCCCACAAGAACAGCTATTCACTGGCCCTCCTGAAGCATCTTATCAGTCGGCCCCACAAGAACAGCTATTCACTGGCCCCCCTGAAGCATCTTATCAGTCGGCCCCACAAGAACAGCTATTCACTGGCCCTCCTGAAGCATCTTATCAGTCGGCCCCACAAGAACAGCTATTCACTGGCCCTCCTGAAGCATCTTATCAGTTGGCCCCACAAGAACAGCTATTCACTGGCCCTCCTGAAGCATCTTATCAGTCGGCCCAACAAGAACAGCTATTCACTGGCCCTCCTGAAGCATCTTATCAGTCGGCCCCACAAGAACAGCTATTCACTGGCCCTCCTGAAGCATCTTATCAGTTGGCCCCACAAGAACAGCTATTCACTGGCCCTCCTGAAGCATTTTATCAGTCGGCCCAACAAGAACAGCTATTCACTGGCCCTCCTGAAGCATCTTATCAGTCGGCCCCACAAGAACAGCTATTCACTGGCCCTCCTGAAGCATCTTATCAGTCGGCCCCACAAGAACAGCTATTCACTGGCCCTCCTGAAGCATCTTATCAGTCGGCCCCACAAGAACAGCTATTCACTGGCCCTCCTGAAGCATCTTATCAGTCGGCCCAACAAGAACAGCTATTCACTGGCCCTCCTGAAGCATCTTATCAGTCGGCCCCACAAGAACAGCTATTCACTGGCCCTCCTGAAGCATCTTATCAGTTGGCCCCACAAGAACAGCTATTCACTGGCCCTCCTGAAGCATTTTATCAGTCGGCCCAACAAGAACAGCTATTCACTGGCCCTCCTGAAGCATCTTATCAGTCGGCCCCACAAGAACAGCTATTCACTGGCCCTCCTGAAGCATCTTATCAGTCGGCCCCACAAGAACAGCTATTCACTGGCCCTCCTGAAGCATCTTATCAGTCGGCCCCACAAGAACAGCTATTCACTGGCCCTCCTGAAGCATCTTATCAGTCGGCCCCACAAGAACAGCTATTCACTGGCCCTCCTGAAGCATCTTATCAGTCGGCCCCACAAGAACAGCTATTCACTGGCGCCGCTTCAGGCTGAGGAGTAAAGTTCACACATCCCTATGTGCTACATGTTGCTAGGATACAGGAGAGACTGGCATCACCTTACCCCTCCTCTACCCTCCCTTCAACACATCACCTTACCCCTCCTCTACCCTCCCTTCAACACATCACCTTACCCCTCCTCTACCCTCCCTTCAACACATCACCTTACCCCTCCTCTACCCTCCCTTCAACACATCACCTTACCCCTCCTCTACCCTCCCTTCAACACAGCACCTTACCCCTCCTCTACCCTCCCTTCAACACATCACCTTACCCCTCCTCTACCCTCCCTTCAACACAGCACCTTACCCCTCCTCTACCCTCCCTTCAACACATCACCTTACCCCTCCTCTACCCTCCCTTCAACACAGCACCTTACCCCTCCTCTACCCTCCCTTCAACACAGCACCTTACCCCTCCTCTACCCTCCCTTCAACACATCACCTTACCCCTCCTCTACCCTCCCTTCAACACAGCACCTTACCCCTCCTCTACCCTCCCTTCAACACATCACCTTACCCCTCCTCTACCCTCCCTTCAACACAACACCTTACCCCTCCTCTACCCTCCCTTCAACACAACACCTTACCCCTCCTCTACCCTCCCTTCAACACAGCACCTTACCCCTCCTCTACCCTCCCTTCAACACATCACCTTACCCCTACCCCTCCTCTACCCTCCCTTCAACACAGCACCTTACCCCTCCTCTACCCTCCCTTCAACACATCACCTTACCCCTCCTCTACCCTCCCTTCAACACAACACCTTACCCCTCCTCTACCCTCCCTTCAACACAACACCTTACCCCTCCTCTACCCTCCCTTCAACACATCACCTTACCCCTCCTCTACCCTCCCTTCAACACAGCACCTTACCCCTCCTCTACCCTCCCTTCAACACAGCACCTTACCCCTCCTCTACCCTCCCTTCAACACAGCACCTTACCCCTCCTCTACCCTCGCTCTGCTCATTTTATTTGTCTTTATTTCTCTTTCTTCTCCCTCTCCTCTCCACATCTCTCCTACCTCCCCTCTCTCCCCCTCTCCACATCTCTCCTACCTCCCCTCTCTCCCCCTCTCTCCACATCTCTCCTACCTCCCCTCTCTCCCCCTCTCTCCACATCGCTCCTCCCTCCCCTCTCTCCAGCTCTCTCCTCCCCATCTCCAGCTCTCTCCTCCCCCTCTCTCCACCTCCCTTCTCCTGCTCTCCAGCTCTCTCCTCCCCCTCTCTCCACCTCCCTTCTCCTGCTCTCCAGCTCTACCCCCTCCACCTCCCTTCTCCTGCTCTCCAGCTCTCTCCTCCCTCCCTCCCCTCTCTCCACCACCCTTCTCCTGCTCTCCAGCTCTCTCCTCCCCCCTCTCTCCACCTCCCTTCTCCTGCTCTCCAGTTCTCTCCTCCCTCCCCTCTCTCCACCTCCCTTCTCCTGCTCTCCAGCTCTCTCCTCCCTCCCCTCTCTCCATCTCCCTCTCCTGCTCTTCACCTCTCTCCTCCTTCCCCCTCTCACGAACTCACTCCTCCCACTTCTCTGCCCATCTGTCTGGGAGGGGGGCAGAGTAATGATGTAATGTACGAGCAGGGTAGTGGTTGGCAGATCACCATGAACACAAGAGAGAAAGAGAGACACAGAGAGCAGGAGAGAGAAAGAGAGAGAAAGGGAGGGACCGAGTACAGGAGAGAGCAAGGGGAAGATTGAGAGTGAGTGAGAGAGAGAAAAGGAGGGACACAGAGCAGGAGAGCGATAGAGCGAGCCGGAGAGGGGAGGTTTCTCTGTGTGAACAGAACAGAGAGGTGGATGGTGAACAGAACAGCATTAGCCTTTTTCATCACAGTAGGATGCCAGATCAGAGAGAGAGAATTAATCAGACAGAGAAGAGGGAAGGTCTGAGGAAGGAAACTATACAATCTGGCAACCCTGCAGAGCAGAGTCGAGCGTTGTGATTATACGACTGGCAACCCAACCCTGTATCACGGATGGAACAGAAAGGACTAAACAGAAAGGTTTATAGAGGGGCTGGCTGCGAGAAACAAAAAGGAGTCTGATCTGCGGCCATTTGCACAGGCTACAGCTTCCTTCCCTGTCTGAGCTGAACTGAGCTGCTACTGCCTGCTGTCTGTTGGCTGTCTGTCTGCCTACCTCACTGACTGGCCGTCTGACCGTCTGTCTGTCTGTCTGTCTGTCTGTCTGTCCGTCTGTGTGCTCTCACAATGTGTAACTGAGTATCTCTCATCCTAGTGTGTGTGTGTGTGTGTGACCGTGTGTGTGACCGTGTGTGTGACCGTGTGTGTGTCTCTTCTTCTCTTGCCAATATGATGAGACAGACTCCTGCCCCCAGGAAGGTACAGAGCACTATCTGATGATGTTTATTATGGGATGTTGTTTTTGTCATCTTTTGGTTGGTAAATGTGTGTTAACGGAGCTGTGAACTAGATAGGTGCTTAATCCATACCTCATTTCATTAGGGGATTATGTAAACGTGTCTGCTTGATATTGTTGTTGTATAATTATCTGCCTATGTAGAATATAGCTCCTTGGTTATGTTAACAGCTCATTAGAATATGTTAACAGCTCATTAGAATGTGTTAACAGCTCATTAGAATATGTTACCAGCTCATTAGAATACAGTGCATTAGAATGTGTTAACAGCTCATTAGAACATGTTAACAGCTCATTAGAATATGTTAACAGCTCATTAGAATGTGTTAACAGCTCATTAGAATGTGTTAACAGCTCATTAGAATATGTTAACAGCTCATTAGAATGTGTTAACAGCTCATTAGAATATGTTACCAGCTCATTAGAATGTGTTAACAGCTCATTAGAATATGTTAACAGCTCCAGTCCATAATACGACCTAGCTGTTTTACATACCAGTCCATAATAAGACCTAGCTGTTTTACATACCAGTCCATAATAAGACCTAGCTGTTTTACATACCAGTCCATAATAAGACCTAGCTGTTTTACATACCAGTCCATAATAAGACCTAGCTGTTTTACATACCAGTCCATAATAAGACCTAGCTGTTTTACATACCAGTCCATAATAAGACCTAGCTGTTTTACATACCAGTCCATAATAAGACCTAGCTGTTTTACATACCAGTCCATAATAAGACCTAGCTGTTTTACATACCAGTCCATAATAAGACCTAGCTGTGTTACATACCAGTCCATAATAAGACCTAGCTGTTTTACATACCAGTCCATAATAAGACCTAGCTGTAGAACTCTTTTGGGTCCAGGTAGAACCCTTTTTGGTTCCAGGTAGAACTCTTTTGGTTCCAGGTAGAACCCTTTTGGGTTCCGTGAGGATCCCTTTCAACAGAGGGTTTCTACCTGGAACCAAAAAGGGTTCTACCTGGAACCAAAAAGGGTTCCACCTGGAACCAAAAAGGGTTCTCCTACGGTGACATCCGAAGAACCCTTTTTGGAACCCTTTTTTGTACCAGTGTAGTGATCTAACTAAATCCCATCGGTGGGGTCAGAGGAGTTAGGGTTACGGTTCACCCCATCGGTGGGGTCAGAGGAGTTAGGGTTACGGTTCACCCCATCGGTGGGGTCAGAGGAGTTAGGGTTACGGTTCACCCCATCGGTGGGGTCAGTGCGGTTAGGGTTACGGTTCACCCCATCGGTGGGGTCAGAGGAGTTAGGGTTACGGTTCACCCCATCGGTGGGGTCAGAGGAGTTAGGGTTACGGTTCACCCCATCGGTGGGGTCAGTGGAGTTAGGGTTACGGTTCACCCCATCGGTGGGGTCAGAGGAGTTAGGGTTACGGTTCACCCCATCGGTGGGGTCAGAGGAGTTAGGGTTACGGTTCACCCCATCGGTGGGGTCAGAGAAGTTAGGGTTACGGTTCACCCCATCGGTGGGGTCAGAGGAGTTAGGGTTACGGTTCATCCCATCGGTGGGGTCAGAGGAGTTAGGGTTACGGTTCACCCCATCGGTGGGGTTCAGAGGAGTTAGGGTTACGGTTCACCCCATCGGTGGGGTCAGAGGAGTTAGGGTTACGGTTCACCCCATCAGTGGGGTCAGAGGAGTTAGGGTTACGGTTCACCCCATCGGTGGGGTCAGAGGAGTTAGGGTTACGGTTCACCCCATCGGTGGGGTCAGAGGAGTTAGGGTTACGGTTCACCCCATCGGTGGGGTCAGAGGAGTTAGGGTTACGGTTCACCCCATCGGTGGGGTCAGATGGAGTTAGGGTTACGGTTCACCCCATCGGTGGGGTCAGTGGAGTTAGGGTTACGGTTCACCCCATCGGTGGGGTCAGAGGAGTTAGGGTTACGGTTCATCCCATCGGTGGGGTCAGAGGAGTTAGGGTTACGGTTCACCCCATCGGTGGGGTCAGAGGAGTTAGGGTTACGGTTCACCCCATCGGTGGGGTCAGAGGAGTTAGGGTTACGGTTCACCCCATCGGTGGGGTCAGAGGAGTTAGGGTTACGGTTCACCCCATCGGTGGGGTCAGAGGAGTTAGGGTTACGGTTCACTCCCTCTTGTCTGTATCAGACATGTTGTTTCCCCCTACGGACACAATGCAGTCATTTATCAGAAAGACGCTGGTGGTACCAGTCATTTATCAGATAGTCTCTGTCTCTTTGTCTCACTGAGGTTGAACTATGTGTGGCCAGAGACCAACTGCCAGACACAGAGGCTTTCAGGAGGAATGTTAGAACAAGAGGCACTCTAGCTCAGCGGACAATCGCCAATAAAACAATCAGTGTGGTGTCCTGGGATCCTGCTATAACCTGTTCATCATGCTATAACCTGTTCATCCTGCTATAACCTGTTCATCCTGCTATAACCTGTTCATCATGTTATAACCTGTTCATCATGCTATAACCTGTTCATCCTGCTATAACCTGTTCATCATGCTATAACCTGTTCATCCTGCTATAACCTGTTCATCCTGCTATAACCTGTTCATCATGCTATAACCTGTTCATCCTGCTATAACCTGTTCATCATGCTATAACCTGTTCATCCTGTTATAACCTGTACATCCTGCTATAACCTGTTCATCATGCTATAACCTGTTCATCCTGTTATAACCTGTACATCCTGCTATAACCTGTTCATCCTGTTATAACCTGTACATCCTGCTATAACCTGTTCATCCTGTTATAACCTGTACATCATGCTATAACCTGTTCATCATGCTATAACCTGTTCATCCTGCTATAACCTGTTCATCATGCTATAACCTGTTCATCATGCTATAACCTGTTCATCCTGCTATAACCTGTTCATCATGCTATAACCTGTTCATCATGTTATAACCTGTTCATCCTGCTATAACCTGTTCATCCTGCTATAACCTGTACATCCTGCTATAACCTGTTCATCATGCTATAACCTGTTCATCATGCTATAACCTGTTCATCATGCTATAACCTGTTCATCCTGCTATAATCTGTACATCATGCTATAACCTGTTCATCATGTTATAACCTGTTCATCCTGCTATAACCTGTTCATCATGCTATAACCTGTACATCCTGCTATAACCTGTTCATCCTGCTATAACCTGTTCATCATGCTATAACCTGTACATCATGCTATAACCTGTACATCATGCTATAACCTGTTCATCATGCTATAACCTGTTCATCATGTTATAACCTGTTCATCCTGCTATAACCTGTTCATCATGTTATAACCTGTTCATCCTGCTATAACCTGTACATCATGCTATAACCTGTTCATCATGCTATAACCTGTTCATCATGCTATAACCTGTTCATCATGCTATAACCTGTTCATCCTGCTATAACCTGTTGAATTGTCTTGCGTTGGAGACATTTGTAGAACAACTCAGAAGGTGATGAATGGCAGTGTTATGCTTTAGACAACATGTGATGTGGTTGTCAGACTCCTGTCTTTTCCTCATCAGCTGATCTGACTGTACTGATGTTATACCTGGTTTCAGCCACTAACCCTTCTGTTGGTGCTTTTCTCCTCTCTCTTCCTGTCTCTTCCTCTCCTCTCTCTTCCTCTCCTCTCCTCTCCTATCTCTTCCTGTCTCGTCCTCTCCTCTCCTATCTCTTCCTGTCTTTAACTCTCCTAACCTCTCTTATATCTTCCTCCCCTAATCTGCCCTCTCTTCCTCTCCTAATCTCTTCCTCTTCTCTCTCTTCCTCTTCTATCTCTTCCTGTCTTTTCCTCTCCTAAACTCTCCTCCTCTTCCTCTCCTATCTCTTCATGTCTCTTCCTATCCTCTCGTATCTCTTCCTCTCCTGACCTCTCCTCCTCTTCCTCTCCTAACCTCTCCTCCTCTTCCTGTCCTAACCTCTCCTCTCTTCCTGTCTCTTCCTCTCCTATCTCTTCCTCTCCTAACCTCTCCTATTTCTTCCTCTCCTAACCTCTCCTCTCTCCTATCTCTTCCTCTCCTAACCTCTCCTCTCTTCCTCTCCTAACCTCTCCTATTTCTTCCTCTCCTCTCTCTTCTTCTCCTAACCTCTCCTCTTTCTTCCTATCCTAACCTCTCGTCTCTCTTCTTCTCCTAACCTCTCCTCTCTCTTCCTCTCATAACCTCTCCTCTCTCTTCCTCTCATAACCTTTCCTCTCTCTTCCTCTCCTAACCTCTCCTCTCTCTTCTTCTCCTAACCTCTCCTCTCTCTTCTTCTCCTAACCTCTCCTCTCTCTTCCCCTCCTCTCTCTTCTTCTCCTAACCTCTCCTCTCTCTTCCTCTCTCTTCCTCTCCTCTCTCTTCCTCTCCTAACCTCTCCTCTCTCTCTCTTCCTCTCTTCTCCTCTCCTCTCTCTTCCTCTCCTAACCTCTCCTCTCTCTCTCTTCCTCTCTCTCTCTTCCTCTCTTCTCCTCTCCTCTCTCTTCCTCTCTTCTCCTCTCCTCTCTCTTCATGTCTTCTCTTCTCCTCTCTTGTCCTCTCCACTGCTCTTCTTCTCCTAACCTCTCCTCTCTCTTCCCCTCCTCTCTCTTCTTCTCCTTATCTCTCCTCTCTCTTCCTCTCTCTTCCTCTCCTCTCTCTTCCTCTCCTAACCTCTCCTCTCCTCTCTCTTCCTCTCTTCTCCTCTCCTCTCTCTTCCTGTCTTCTCCTCTCCTCTCTCTTCCTCTCCTAACCTCTCCTCTCTCTCTCTTCTCCTCTCCTCTCTCTTCCTGTCTTCTCCTCTCCTCTCTCTTCCTCTCTTCTCCTCTCCTCTCTCTTCCTCTCTTCTCCTCTCCTCTCTCTTCCTGTCTTCTCCTCTCCTCTCTCTTCCTCTCTTCTCCTCTCCTCTCTCTTCCTGTCTTCTCCTCTCCTCTCTCTTCCTGTCTTCTCTTCTCCTCTCCTCTCTCTTCCTGTCTTCTCTTCTCCTCTCCTCTCTCTTCCTGTCTTCTCCTCTCTCTTCCTGTCTTCTCCTCTCTCTCTCTTCCTGTCTTCTCCTCTCCTGTCTTGTCCTCTCCACTGCTCTTCAGACTACGGCCAGAAGGCCCAAGGTGAGCCCAATCTTCTACAGAGGCATTTTGTTCCTTAACTTCTTGAGTGAACTCAGTATTTTTTTCAAACTTTTATCTTTCTTTTTATTCTTTATATATATATATATATTTTTTCTCACTCATAACTAATATTTTTATTACATAGGTCTGTATTAATCCATCTGTCTTCTGGTGAATGTCAGAAGCTTTGCCAGACATGACATTTTCTATACCAAATTTCACAGTGATGTGTTTGTCTGGTCCCCGGTGTCTAACCCCTTACTGGGGACATGATGGTCTAACCTTCCTCTCTCTCCTCCTCTCTTTATATATTCTCTACTCCTCTCTCTCTCCCTTTCCTCCTCTCTCTCTCTCTCCTCTCTTTCTCTCTCTCCCTTTCCTCCTCTCTCTCTCTCTCCTCTCTCTCTCTCTCTCCCTTTCCTCCTCTCCCCTCCTCTCTCTCTCTCTCTCTCTCCTCCTCTCTTTCTCTCCTCTCTCTCTCCCTCTCCCTTTCCTCCTCTCCCCTCCCCTCTCTCTCTCTCTCCTCTCCCTCTCTCCCTTCCTCTCTCTCTCTCTCTCTCCCTTCCTCTCTCTCTCTCTCCTCTCTCTCTCTCCCTTTCCTCCTCTCCCTCTCTTCCTCTCTCTCCTCTCTCCTCCTCTCTCCCCCTCTCTCTCTCCCTCTCTCTCCTCTCTCTCTCTCTCTCTTCCTCTCTCCCCCTCCAGCCCAGCCGTCCTGCGGGAACCGGAGCCTCCAAGGCGGGGCCCTCTGGGTCTGTGTCTGCCTCGGCTGGAGAGATGAGCAGCAGCGAGCCTTCCACCCCGGCACAGACCCCCCTGGGGGCCCCCATCATCCCCTCACCCGGGGGGCTCCTCTCCCCTTCAGCCCCCCCACCTCCACTCCCCAGCAAGGTACAGTGGATGACTAACTGTACTGTATGACCCACTGTGATACTGGAGTGATGTAATACCCTCAGGTGTAATGACACAGTAAACACAAGCTGTTCTTCCTCATTTAGTCACCTGTTAACAGGTGTACTGTCTTGGGTTAGATGTGTACAATATCAATATATAGTAAGCCATTTTTTTCTCCATCATTTCATGGAGAACCCAGAATCTCTGGTGGCACTGCGATGCCTTAGACCACTGCGCCACCCGGGAGGCTATAGCAAATAGCTAAAAAGATTCTGTATGTTTTTAAAGACTAATTTTACCTGGTGTCTAAGTGTGTAAATGTTAGCTATACTCTGTAGTACAGAGTTCGGATTTTAATGTGCCCAAATTTCATCGCAGGAGGATTTGAATAAATATTTAACATGTATAATGGCCACCAGGGGGCGGCTGGAAGCAGTGTTTTTTAAGGCTACAGTATAACAACGCGCTACTGTATCTAGTGGGCTTTGGTCTGAGCAGCACGATCGGAGATTCATTGGGGGAAAGGTTCTACAAACCAATCGTCCTCATATCAGCAAGTATCAAGTATTCTGACGTTGCTGGTTTGCTGTTGCATCGTTGTGGACATGACAGGGGAACTCGCATGTTTGCAAACGAGGGAATAAATCACCTGTTTAAGAATGACGAATAGCCAGATTAGTTTCTCTGTGTAGCTACTATTACAATAGAACTGCTGTTTTGGGGTTCATCCGCACACATTTCACGCCCGTGCATATTATAAAATGACACCGATGTTCATGATTCTTTTTTTCGTTGATAACAAATATCGAAAGGTTAATACTAAATTACTAAACTAAATTAGAACGCTACTTCTTCCTAATGTAAACTAAATGCATTGGATACAAGACAAATAGTGTCATGTGATGAAGGATAACTTGTCCAATATAATTATATACATGCATATATATATCAAACAACACAATCGTTCAAAAGTTTGGGGTCACTTAGAAATGTCCTTTTTATTCAAAGAAAAGCAACAAAGAAAATGGTCAATTTTAAAATAACATCAAATTTATCAGAAATACAGTGTAGACATTGTTAATGTTGTAAATAACTATTGTAGCTGGAAACGGCTGATTTTTTTAAATGGAATATTAAACGACATTGAATGTTCCTGAGTGGCCAAGTTACAGGTTTGACTTAAATCTGCTTGAAAATCCAAGACTTAAAAATGGAAAATGAAAATGAATGTCTAGCAGTGATCAACAACCAGCTTGACAGAGCTTGAAGAATAATATGCAAATATTGTACAATCCAGCACAGCTCTTAGAGATTTACCCAGAAAGCCTCACAGCTCTTAGAGACTGACCCAGAAAGACTCACAGCTCTTAGAGATTTACCCAGAAAGCCTCACAGCTCTTAGAGACTGACCCAGAAAGACTCACAGCTCTTAGAGACTTACCCAGAAAGACTCACAGCTCTTAGAGATTTACCCAGAAAGACTCACAGCTCTTAGAGATTTACCCAGAAAGCCTCACAGCTCTTAGAGACTGACCCAGAAAGACTCACAGCTCTTAGAGACTTACCCAGAAAGACTCACAGCTCTTAGAGATTTACCCAGAAAGACTCACAGCTCTTAGAGACTTACCCAGAAAGACTCACAGCTCTCAGTGACTTACCCAGAAAGACTCACAGCTCTTAGAGACTGACCCAGAAAGACTCACAGCTCTTAGAGACTTACCCAGAAAGACTCACAGCTCTTAGAGACTTACCCAGAAAGACTCACAGCTCTTAGAGACTTACCCAGAAAGACTCACAGCTCTTAGAGACTTACCCAGAAAGACTCACAGCTCTTAGAGATTTACCCAGAAAGACTCACAGCTCTCAGTGACTTACCCAGAAAGACTCACAGCTCTTAGTGACTTACCCAGAAAGACTCACAGCTCTTAGAGACTTACCCAGAAAGACTCACAGCTCTCAGTGACTTACCCAGAAAGACTCACAGCTCTTAGTGACTTACCCAGAAAGACTCACAGCTCTTAGAGATTTACCCAGAAAGACTCACAGCTCTTAGAGATTTACCCAGAAAGACTCACAGCTCTTAGAGACTTACCCAGAAAGACTCACAGCTCTTAGTGACTTACCCAGAAAGACTCACAGCTCTTAGAGACTTACCCAGAAAGACTCACAGCTCTCAGTGACTTACCCAGAAAGACTCACAGCTCTTAGTGACTTACCCAGAAAGACTCACAGCTCTTAGAGATTTACCCAGAAAGACTCACAGCTCTTAGAGATTTACCCAGAAAGACTCACAGCTCTTAGAGACTTACCCAGAAAGACTCACAGCTCTTAGTGACTTACCCAGAAAGACTCACAGCTCTTAGAGATTTACCCAGAAAGACTCACAGCTCTTAGTGACTTACCCAGAAAGACTCACAGCTCTTAGAGACTTACCCAGAAAGACTCACAGCTCTTAGAGATTTACCCAGAAAGACTCACAGCTCTTAGTGACTTACCCAGAAAGACTCACAGCTCTTAGAGACTTACCCAGAAAGACTCACAGCTCTCAGTGACTTACCCAGAAAGACTCACAGCTCTTAGTGACTTACCCAGAAAGACTCACAGCTCTTAGAGACTTACCCAGAAAGACTCACAGCTCTCAGTGACTTACCCAGAAAGACTCACAGCTCTTAGTGACTTACCCAGAAAGACTCACAGCTCTTAGAGACTTACCCAGAAAGACTCACAGCTCTCAGTGACTTACCCAGAAAGACTCACAGCTCTTAGAGACTTACCCAGAAAGACTCACAGCTCTTAGTGACTTACCCAGAAAGACTCACAGCTCTTAGTGACTTACCCAGAAAGACTCACAGCTCTTAGTGACTTACCCAGAAAGACTCACAGCTCTTAGAGACTTACCCAGAAAGACTCACAGCTCTCAGTGACTTACCCAGAAAGACTCACAGCTCTCAGTGACTTACCCAGAAAGACTCACAGCTCTTAGTGACTTACCCAGAAAGACTCACAGCTCTTAGAGATTTACCCAGAAAGACTCACAGCTCTTAGAGATTTACCCAGAAAGACTCACAGCTCTTAGAGATTTACCCAGAAAGACTCACAGCTCTTAGAGACTTACCCAGAAAGACTCACAGCTCTTAGTGACTTACCCAGAAAGACTCACAGCTCTTAGAGATTTACCCAGAAAGACTCACAGCTCTTAGTGACTTACCCAGAAAGACTCACAGCTCTTAGAGACTTACCCAGAAAGACTCACAGCTCTTAGAGATTTACCCAGAAAGACTCACAGCTCTTAGTGACTTACCCAGAAAGACTCACAGCTCTTAGAGACTTACCCAGAAAGACTCACAGCTCCCAGTGACTTACCCAGAAAGACTCACACCTCCATGAGACTTACCCAGAAAGCCTCACAGCTCTTAGTGACTTACCCAGAAAGACTCACAGCTCTTAGAGATTTACCCAGAAAGACTCACAGCTCTTAGAGACTTACCCAGAAAGACTCACAGCTCTTAGAGACTGACCCAGAAAGACTCACAGCTCTTAGAGATTTACCCAGAAAGACTCACAGCTCTTAGAGACTTACCCAGAAAGACTCACAGCTCTTAGTGACTTACCCAGAAAGACTCACAGCTCTTAGAGACTTACCCAGAAAGACTCACAGCTCTTAGAGACTGACCCAGAAAGACTCACAGCTCTTAGAGACTTACCCAGAAAGACTCACAGCTCTTAGTGACTTACCCAGAAAGACTCACAGCTCTTAGAGATTTACCCAGAAAGACTCACAGCTCTTAGTGACTTACCCAGAAAGACTCACAGCTCTTAGAGATTTACCCAGAAAGACTCACAGCTCTTAGTGACTTACCCAGAAAGACTCACAGCTCTTAGAGACTTACCCAGAAAGACTCACAGCTCTCAGTGACTTACCCAGAAAGACTCACAGCTCTTAGTGACTTACCCAGAAAGACTCACAGCTCTTAGAGACTTACCCAGAAAGACTCACAGCTCTCAGTGACTTACCCAGAAAGACTCACAGCTCTTAGTGACTTACCCAGAAAGACTCACAGCTCTTAGAGACTTACCCAGAAAGACTCACAGCTCTCAGTGACTTACCCAGAAAGACTCACAGCTCTTAGAGACTTACCCAGAAAGACTCACAGCTCTTAGTGACTTACCCAGAAAGACTCACAGCTCTTAGTGACTTACCCAGAAAGACTCACAGCTCTTAGTGACTTACCCAGAAAGACTCACAGCTCTTAGAGACTTACCCAGACAGACTCACAGCTCTTAGTGACTTACCCAGAAAGACTCACAGCTCTTAGAGATTTACCCAGAAAGACTCACAGCTCTTAGAGATTTACCCAGAAAGACTCACAGCTCTTAGAGATTTACCCAGAAAGACTCACAGCTCTTAGAGACTTACCCAGAAAGACTCACAGCTCTTAGTGACTTACCCAGAAAGACTCACAGCTCTTAGAGATTTACCCAGAAAGACTCACAGCTCTTAGTGACTTACCCAGAAAGACTCACAGCTCTTAGAGACTTACCCAGAAAGACTCACAGCTCTTAGAGATTTACCCAGAAAGACTCACAGCTCTTAGTGACTTACCCAGAAAGACTCACAGCTCTTAGAGACTTACCCAGAAAGACTCACAGCTCTCAGTGACTTACCCAGAAAGACTCACACCTCCATGAGACTTACCCAGAAAGCCTCACAGCTCTTAGTGACTTACCCAGAAAGACTCACAGCTCTTAGAGACTTACCCAGAAAGCCTCACAGCTCTTAGAGACTTACCCAGAAAGACTCACAGCTCTTAGAGATTTACCCAGAAAGACTCACAGCTCTTAGAGACTTACCCAGAAAGACTCACAGCTCTTAGAGACTGACCCAGAAAGACTCACAGCTCTTAGAGATTTACCCAGAAAGACTCACAGCTCTTAGAGACTTACCCAGAAAGACTCACAGCTCTTAGTGACTTACCCAGAAAGACTCACAGCTCTTAGAGATTTACCCAGAAAGACTCACAGCTCTTAGAGACTTACCCAGAAAGACTCACAGCTCTTAGAGATTTACCCAGAAAGACTCACAGCTCTTAGAGACTTACCCAGAAAGACTCACAGCTCTTAGTGACTTACCCAGAAAGACTCACAGCTCTTAGAGACTGACCCAGAAAGACTCACAGCTCTTAGAGATTTACCCAGAAAGACTCACAGCTCTTAGAGATTTACCCAGAAAGACTCACAGCTCTTAGAGACTGACCCAGAAAGACTCACAGCTCTTAGAGACTGACCCAGAAAGACTCACAGCTCTTAGAGACTTACCCAGAAAGACTCACAGCTCTCAGTGACTTACCCAGAAAGACTCACAGCTCTTAGTGACTTACCCAGAAAGACTCACAGCTCTTAGAGACTTACCCAGAAAGACTCACAGCTCTCAGTGACTTACCCAGAAAGACTCACAGCTCTTAGAGACTTACCCAGAAAGACTCACAGCTCTTAGAGACTTACCCAGAAAGACTCACAGCTCTTAGTGACTTACCCAGAAAGACTCACAGCTCTTAGTGACTTACCCAGAAAGACTCACAGCTCTTAGTGACTTACCCAGAAAGACTCACAGCTCTTAGAGACTTACCCAGAAAGACTCACAGCTCTCAGTGACTTACCCAGAAAGACTCACAGCTCTTAGTGACTTACCCAGAAAGACTCACAGCTCTTAGTGACTTACCCAGAAAGACTCACAGCTCTTAGAGACTTACCCAGAAAGACTCACAGCTCTTAGTGACTTACCCAGAAAGACTCACAGCTCTTAGAGACTTACCCAGAAAGACTCACAGCTCTTAGTGACTTACCCAGAAAGACTCACAGCTCTTAGTGACTTACCCAGAAAGACTCACAGCTCTTAGAGACTTACCCAGAAAGACTCACAGCTCTTAGAGACTTACCCAGAAAGACTCACAGCTCTCAGTGACTTACCCAGAAAGCCTCACAGCTCTTAGAGACTTACCCAGAAAGACTCACAGCTCTTAGAGACTTACCGAGAAAGACTCACAGCTCTTAGAGACTTACCCAGAAAGACTCACAGCTCTTAGTCTTACCTAGAAAGACTCACAGCTCTTAGTGACTTACCCAGAAAGACTCACAGCTCTTAGAGACTTACCCAGAAAGACTCACAGCTCTTAGAGACTTACCCAGAAAGACTCACAGCTCTTAGAGACTTACCCAGAAAGACTCACAGCTCTTAGAGACTTACCCAGAAAGAATCACAGCTCTTAGTGACTTACCCAGAAAGACTCACAGCTCTTAGTGACTTACCCAGAAAGACTCACAGCTCTTAGAGACTTACCCAGAAAGACTCACAGCTCTTAGAGACTTACCCAGAAAGACTCACAGCTCTTAGAGACTTACCCAAAAAGAATCACAGCTCTTAGTGACTTACCCAGAAAGACTCACAGCTCTTAGTGACTTACCCAGAAAGACTCACAGCTCTTAGCGACTTACCCAGAAAGACTCACAGCTCTTAGTGACTTACCCAGAAAGACTCACAGCTCTTAGAGACTTACCCAGAAAGACTCACAGCTCTTAGAGACTTACCCAGAAAGCCTCACAGCTCTTAGTGACTTACCCAGAAAGACTCACAGCTCTTAGAGACTGACCCATAAAGACTCACAGCTCTTAGAGACTTACCCAGAAAGACTCACAGCTCTTAGAGACTGACCCAGAAAGACTCACAGCTCTTAGAGACTTACCCAGAAAGACTCACAGCTCTTAGAGACTTACCCAGAAAGACTCACAGCTCTTAGAGACTTAAGATTCAAAAAACATGTTTTCACTTTTATTTAACCTTTATTTAACTAGGCAAGTCAGTTAAGAACAAATTCTTATTTTAAATGACGGCCTAGGAACAGTGGGTTAACTGCCTGTTCAGGGGCAGAACGACAGATTTGTACCTTGTCAGCTCGGGGATTTGAACTTGCTAGTCCAACTACTTGCGGTTACTCTAACCACTAGGCGACCCTGCCGCCCCTACACTCTAACCACTAGGCGACCCTGCCGCCCCTACACTCTAACCACTAGGCGCCCCTGCCGCCCCTACATTCTAACCACTAGGCGACCCTGCCGCCCCTACACTCTAACCACTAGGCGACCCTGCCACCTCTACACTCTAACCACTAGGCTACCTGCCGCCCCTACACTCTAACCACTAGGCGCCCCTGCCGCCCCTACACTCTAACCACTAGGCTACCTGCCTCCTCTACACTCTAACCACTAGGCTACCTGCCTCCTCTACACTCTAACCACTAGTCTACCTGCCGCCCTACACTCTAACCACTAGGCTACCTGCCACCACTACACTCTAACCACTAGGCTACCTGCCACCTCTACACTCTAACCACTAGACTACCTGCCACCACTACACTCTAACCACTAGTCTACCTGCCGCCCTACACTCTAACCACTAGGCTACCTGCCACCACTACACTCTAACCACTAGGCTACCTGCCACCTCTACACTCTAACCACTAGACTACCTACTGCCCCTACACTCTAACCACTAGGCTACCCTGCCGCCTCTACACTCTAACCATTAGTCTACCTGCCTCCTCTACACTCTAACCACTAGGCTACCTGCCTCCTCTACACTCTAACCACTAGGCTACCTGCCTCCTCTACACTCTAACCATTAGGCTACCTACCTCCTCTACACTCTAACCACTAGGCTACCTGCCTCCTCTACACTCTAACCACTAGGCTACCTACTGCCCCTACACTCTAACCACTAGTCTACCTGCCTCCTCTACACTCTAACCACTAGGCTACCTGCCGCCTCTACACTCTAACCACTAGGCTACCTGCCTCCTCTACACTCTAACCACTAGTGTACCTGCCTCCTCTACACTCTAACCACTAGGCTACCTGCCGCCCCTACACTCTACCCACTAGGCTACCTGCCACCTCTACACTCTAACCACTAGGCTACCTGCCGCCCCTACACTCTAACCACTAGGCTACCCTGCCGCCTCTACACTCTAACCACTAGGCTACCTGCCACCTCTACACTCTAACCACTAGGCTACCTACTGCCCCTACACTCTAACCACTAGTCTACCTGCCTCCTCTATACTCTAACCACTAGGCTACCTGCCTCCTCTACACTCTAACCACTAGGCTACCTGCGTCCTCTACACTCTAACCACTAGGCTACCTGCCTCCTCTACACTCTAACCACTAGGCTACCTGCCTCCTCTACACTCTAACCACTAGGCTACCTGCCTCCTCTATACTCTAACCACTAGGCTACCTGCCTCCTCTACACTCTAACCACTAGGCTACCTGCCACCTCTACACTCTAACCACTAGGCTACCTACCTCCTCTACACTCTACTCACTAGGCTACCTGCCACCTCTACACTCTAACCACTAGGCTACCTGCCTCCTCTACACTCTAACCACTAGGCTACCTGCCACCTCTACACTCTAACCACTAGGCTACCTGCCTCCTCTACACTCTAACCACTAGGCTACCTGCCTCCTCTACACTCTAACCACTAGGCTACCTGCCTCCTCTACACTCTAACCACTAGGCTACCTGCCTCCTCTAAACTCTAACCACTAGGCTACCTGCCACCTCTACACTCTAACCACTAGGCTACCTACTGCCCCTACACTCTAACCACTAGTCTACCTGCCTCCTCTACACTCTAACCACTAGGCTACCTGCCTCCTCTACACTCTAACCACTAGGCTACCTGCCTCCTCTACACTCTAACCACTAGGCTACCTGCCACCTCCACACTCTAACCACTAGGCTACCTGCCACCCCTACACTCTAACCACTAGGCTACCTGCCTCCCCTACACTCTAACCACTAGGCTACCTGCCACCCCTACACTCTAACCACTAGTCTACCTGCCTCCTCTACACTCTAACCACTAGGCTACCTACTGCCCCTACACTCTAACCACTAGTCTACCTGCCTCCTCTACACTCTAACCACTAGGCTACCTGCCTCCTCTACACTCTAACCACTAGGCTACCTGCCTCCTCTACACTCTAACCACTAGGCTACCTGCCACCTCCACACTCTAACCACTAGGCTACCTACCACCCCTACACTCTAACCACTAGGCTACCTGCCTCCCCTACACTCTAACCACTAGTCTACCTGCCTCCTCTACACTCTAACCACTAGGCTACCTGCCGCCCCTACACTCTAACCACTAGGCTACCCTGCCGCCTCTACACTCTAACCACTAGGCTACCTGCCACCTCTACACTCTAACCACTAGGCTACCTACTGCCCCTACACTCTAACCACTAGTCTACCTGCCTCCTCTACACTCTAACCACTAGGCTACCTGCCTCCTCTACACTCTAACCACTAGGCTACCTGCGTCCTCTACACTCTAACCACTAGGCTACCTGCCTCCTCTACACTCTAACCACTAGGCTACCTGCCTCCTCTACACTCTAACCACTAGGCTACCTGCCTCCTCTACACTCTAACCACTAGGCTACCTGCCTCCTCTACACTCTAACCACTAGGCTACCTGCCACCTCTACACTCTAACCACTAGGCTACCTACCTCCTCTACACTCTACTCACTAGGCTACCTGCCACGTCTACACTCTAACCACTAGGCTACCTGCCACCTCTACACTCTAACCACTAGGCTACCTACCTCCTCTACACTCTACTCACTAGGCTACCTGCCACCTCTACACTCTAACCACTAGGCTACCTGCCTCCTCTACACTCTAACCACTAGGCTACCTGCCACCTCTACACTCTAACCACTAGGCTACCTGCCTCCTCTACACTCTAACCACTAGGCTACCTGCCTCCTCTACACTCTAACCACTAGGCTACCTGCCTCCTCTACACTCTAACCACTAGGCTACCTGCCTCCTCTAAACTCTAACCACTAGGCTACCTGCCACCTCTACACTCTAACCACTAGGCTACCTACTGCCCCTACACTCTAACCACTAGTCTACCTGCCTCCTCTACACTCTAACCACTAGGCTACCTGCCTCCTCTACACTCTAACCACTAGTCTACCTGCCTCCTCTACACTCTAACCACTAGGCTACCTACTGCCCCTACACTCTAACCACTAGTCTACCTGCCTCCTCTACACTCTAACCACTAGGCTACCTGCCTCCTCTACACTCTAACCACTAGGCTACCTACCTCCTCTACACTCTAACCACTAGGCTACCTGCCACCTCCACACTCTAACCACTAGGCTACCTACCACCCCTACACTCTAACCACTAGGCTACCTGCCTCCCCTACACTCTAACCACTAGGCTACCTGCCACCTCTACACTCTAACCACTAGTGTACCTGCCTCCTCTAAACTCTAACCACTAGGCTACCTACTGCCCCTACACTCTAACCACTAGTCTACCTGCCTCCTCTACACTCTAACCACTAGGCTACCTGCCGCCCCTACACTCTAACCACTAGGCTACCCTGCCACCTCTACACTCTAACCACTAGGCTACCTGCCACCTCTACACTCTAACCACTAGGCTACCTACTGCCCCTACACTCTAACCACTAGTCTACCTGCCTCCTCTACACTCTAACCACTAGGCTACCTGCCTCCTCTACACTCTAACCACTAGGCTACCTGCGTCCTCTACACTCTAACCACTAGGCTACCTGCCTCCTCTACACTCTAACCACTAGGCTACCTGCCTCCTCTACACTCTAACCACTAGGCTACCTGCCTCCTCTACACTCTAACCACTAGGCTACCTGCCTCCTCTACACTCTAACCACTAGGCTACCTGCCACCTCTACACTCTAACCACTAGGCTACCTACCTCCTCTACACTCTACTCACTAGGCTACCTGCCACCTCTACACTCTAACCACTAGGCTACCTGCCACCTCTACACTCTAACCACTAGGCTACCTACCTCCTCTACACTCTACTCACTAGGCTACCTGCCACCTCTACACTCTAACCACTAGGCTACCTGCCACCTCTACACTCTAACCACTAGGCTACCTGCCTCCTCTACATTCTAACCACTAGGCTACCTGCCTCCTCTACACTCTAACCACTAGGCTACCTGCCTCCTCTACACTCTAACCACTAGGCTACCTGCCTCCTCTAAACTCTAACCACTAGGCTACCTGCCACCTCTACACTCTAACCACTAGGTTACCTACTGCCCCTACACTCTAACCACTAGTCTACCTGCCTCCTCTACACTCTAACCACTAGGCTACCTACTGCCCCTACACTCTAACCACTAGTCTACCTGCCTCCTCTATACTCTAACCACAAGGCTACCTGCCTCCTCTACACTCTAACCACTAGGCTACCTGCCTCCTCTACACTCTAACCACTAGGCTACCTGCCTCCTCTACACTCTAACCACTAGGCTACCTGCCACCTCCACACTCTAACCACTAGGCTACCTACCACCCCTACACTCTAACCACTAGGCTACCTGCCTCCCCTACACTCTAACCACTAGGCTACCTGCCACCCCTACACTCTAACCACTAGTCTACCTGCCTCCTCTACACTCTAACCACTAGGCTACCTACTGCCCCTACACTCTAACCACTAGTCTACCTGCCTCCTCTACACTCTAACCACTAGTCTACCTGCCTCCTCTACACTCTAACCACTAGGCTACCTGCCTCCTCTACACTCTAACCACTAGGCTACCTGCCTCCTCTACACTCTAACCACTAGGCTACCTGCCTCCCCTACACTCTAACCACTAGTCTACCTGCCTCCTCTACACTCTAACCACTAGCCTACCTGCCTCCTCTACACTCTAACCACTAGGTTACCTGCCTCCTCTACACTCTAACCACTAGGTTACCTGCCTCCCCTACACTTTAACCACTAGACTACCTGCCTCCCCTACACTCTAACCACTAGACTACCTGCCTCCCCTACACTCTAAACACTAGGCTACCTGCCTCCCCATTAAAGGACATTGTCTGTAGATGGCTGAGAAAGAAAATCGATTTAATCCATTTTGATTTCAACACATCAAATTGTGGAATAAATCAATGGGTATAAATATTTTCTCAATATTTATATATATATATATATATATTTATATATGACATCACCAATCTGAGGTGACATCACCAATCTGAGGTGACATCACCAATCTGAGGTGACATCACCAATCTGAGGTAACATCACCAATCTGAGGTGACATCACCAATCTGAGGTGACATCACCAATCTGAGGTGACATCACCAATCTGAGGTGACATCACCAATCTGAGGTGACATCACCAATCTGAGGTGACATCACCAATCTGAGGTGACATCACCAATCTGAGGTGACATCACCAATCTGAGGTAACATCACCAATCTGAGGTGACATCACCAATCTGAGGTGACATCACCAATCTGAGGTGACATCACCAATCTGAGGTGACATCACCAATCTGAGGTAACATCACCAATCTGAGGTGACATCACCAATCTGAGGTGACATCACCAATCTGAGGTGACATCACCAATCTGAGGTGACATCACCAATCTGAGGTAACATCACCAATCTGAGGTGACATCACCAATCTGAGGTAACATCACAAATCTGAGGTAACATCACCAATCTGAGGTGACATCACCAATCTGAGGTAACATCACCAATCTGAGATAACATCACCAATCTGAGGTAACATCACCAATCTGAGGTAACATCACCAATCTGAGGTAACATCACCAATCTGAGGTGACATCACCAATCTGAGGTGACATCACCAATCTGAGGTGACATCACCAATCTCATCACCAATCTGAGGTGACATCACCAATCTGAGGTAACATCACCAATCTGAGGTAACATCACCAATCTGAGGTAACATCACCAATCTGAGGTGACATCACCAATCTGAGGTGACATCACCAATCTGAGGTAACATCACCAATCTGAGGTAACATCACCAATCTGAGGTAACATCACCAATCTGAGGTAACATCACCAATCTGAGGTGACATCACCAATCTGAGGTAACATCACCAATCTGAGGTAACATCACCAATCTGAGGTAACATCACCAATCTGAGGTGACATCACCAATCTGAGGTGACATCACCAATCTGAGGTGACATCACCAATCTGAGGTGACATCACCAATCTGAGGTAACATCACCAATCTGAGGTAACATCACCAATCTGAGGTGACATCACCAATCTGAGGTGACATCACCAATCTGAGGTAACATCACCAATCTGAGGTAACATCACCAATCTGAGGTGACATCACCAATCTGAGGTGACATCACCAATCTGAGGTGACATCACCAATCTGAGGTAAAAAAAAAGGAAGTGTATTTACCATAACTGATTATTTTATGCTGAAAATATCAGTATAATGCATTGTATAATATGTAAATCCAGGCTGTATCACATCCGGCTGTGATTGGGGAATCCCATAGCGGCGGCGCGCAATTGGCCCAGCGTCGTCCAGGATTGGCTGGGGTTAACCCACTGTTCCTAGACCAGTTAACCCACTGTTCCTAGACCAGTTAACCCACTGTTCCTAGACCAGTTAACCCACTGTTCCTAGACCAGTTAACCCACTGTTCCTAGACCAGTTAACCCACTGTTCCTAGACCAGTTAACCCGCTGTTCCTAGACCAGTTAACCCGCTGTTCCTAGACCAGTTAACCCACTGTTCCTAGACCAGTTAACCCGCTGTTCCTAGACCAGTTAACCCACTGTTCCTAGACCAGTTAACCCACTGTTCCTAGACCAGTTAACCCACTGTTCCTAGACCGTCATTGTAAATAAGGATTTGTTCTTAACTGACTTGCCTAGTTAAATAAAGGTTAAATTAAGGTTAAATAATTCAAACAATTATAATAATAATAATAATAAATGATAGTAAATCCACATTTTTACAACAATGACATCATTCTAGTAAAATAAAACACAAATTCTCCAGACGCTCCTAACATGCTGACCAGACCACTCTCACGCAGGTTGATTTTGTCACACCAGACGTGACCAGGAGACACAGGTTAAAATATCAAAACCAACTATATTAACTTGGGGACAGGTCTGAAAGCATGACACATTCATGGACATTTAGTCAGCTAGCTTGCAGTCGCTAGCTACTTTGTCCTATTTAGCTAGCTTGCAGTCGCTAGCTACTTTGTCCTATTTAGCTAGCTTGCAGTCGCTAGCTACTTTGTCCTATTTAGCTAGCTTGCAGTCGCTAGCTACTTTGTCCTATTTAGCTAGCTTGCAGTCGCTAGCTACTTTGTCCTATTTAGCTAGCTTGCAGTCGCTAGCTACTTTGTCCTATTAAGCTAGTTTGCTGTTGCTAGCTACTTTGTACTGGGATATAAACATTGGGTTGTTATTTGACCTGAAATGCACAAGGTCCTCTACTCCGACAATTAATCCACACATAAAAGGGTTTGTTTCTAGTAAGCTCTCCTCCGTCTTCTTCTTTGGACATTGGCAACCAACTTTAAGGTGCGTTACCACAACCAACTGGACTGGAGTGTGGACCTCAGTTCATCTTTCAATCACCCACGTGGGTTTATGCTCCGAAAAACCAATGAGGAGATGGGAGAGGCGGGACTTCAAGTGTCACAAATAGAACCTGTTTTAGCGCCTGGCTACGCAGACGCTCGTCGACGCGCGCGAGCTGATTGAATAACATACCCTGTACTTAAATATTTTGTCTTGTCCATTCACCCTCTGAATGACACACGAACACAACCCATGTCTCAATTTGTCTCAAGGCTTAAAACTCCTTCTTTAACCACCTGTCTCCTCCCCTTCATCTACATGTCTCCTCCCCTTCATCTACATGTCTCCTCCCCTTCATCTACATGTCTCCTCCCCTTCATCTACATGTCTCCTCCCCTTCATCTACACTGATTGCAGTGGATTTACATCAATAAGGGATCATATCTTTCACCTGGTCAGTGTGTGTCATAGAAAGAGCATGTTTTAAAAAAAAATGTTTTATACACTCAATATATAGTCATAATTAGTGTCTCATCCACGCTCTCTCTCAGGAGGAAGTCGCTATGGCAACTCAGGTGCAGTGCTGTGGTTTGATAGTTTGGTGTGTGTGATGTGTGTAGTGTGTGTGGTGATGTTACGTGTGTGTTTAGTGTGGTGGTGTGATGTGATGGTGTGTGTGTGGGTGGGTGTGTGTGATGTGTTTAGTGTGTGTGTGTGTGTGTGTGTGGGTGTGTGTGTGTGATGTGTTTAGTGTGTGTGTGTGTGTGTGTGGCTTCATGTTAATCTGGAGTGTTGTTCCACACTAACAATTAACACTGTCAGTTCTTTAGTGTCCCCGCTGCCTAACCAGCCCCAACATGTATTAACTACTCTCTCTCTCTCTCTCTCTCTCTCTCTCTCTCTCTCTCTCTCTCTCTCTCTGTCTCTCTCTCTCTCTCTCTCTGTCTCTCTCTCTCTCTCTCTCTCTGTCTCTCTCTCTCTCTCTCTCTCTGTCTCTCTCTCTCTCTCTCTCTCTCTCTCTCTCTGTCTCTCTCTCTCTCTCTCTCTCTCTCTCTCTCTCTCTCTCTCTGTCTCTCTCTCTCTCTCTCTCTCTCTCTCTCTCTCTCTCTCTCTGTCTCTCTCTCTCTGTCTCTCTCTCTCTCTCTCTCTCTCTCTGCATGGGAAACATATGTTAACATTGCCAAAGCAAGTGAGGTAGATAATAAGTACAAGTTAACAGGTGGCAACAGGTCACACATCTTGCTGCTGTGATATTTCACCCAGTAGATGTGGGAGTTTATCAACATTAGGTCTCTAATATGGTCATGCATTGGGCAGGAGGTTAGGAAGTGCAGCTCAGTTCCCACCTCATTTTGTAGGCAGTGAGCACATAGCCTGTCTTCTCTTGAGAGCCAGGTCTGCCTACGGCGGCCTTTCTCAATAGCAAGGCTATGCTCACTGAGTCTGTACATAGTCAAAGCTTTCCTTAAGTTTGGGTCAGTCACAGTGGTCAGGTATTCTGCCACTGTGGGGTCTGTTTGTGTTTGTGAACAGAGCCCCAGGACCAGCTTGCTTAGGGGACTCTTCTCCAGGTTCATCTCTCTGTAGGTGATGGCTTTGTTATGGAAGGTTTGGGAATCGCTTCCTTTTAGGTGGTTGTAGAATTTAACGGCTCTTTTCTGGATTTTGATCATTAGCGGGTATCGGCCTAATTCTGCTCTGCATGCATTATTTGGTGTTTTACGTTGTACACGGAGGATATTTTTTCAGAATTCTGCATGCAGATCTCAATTTGGTGTTTGTCCCATTTAGTGGATAAGAGCGTCTGCTAAATGACTTAAATGTAAAATGTAAATGTAGTGAATTCTTGGTTGGTGAGCGGACCCCAGACCTCACAACCATAAAGGGCAATGGGCTCTATGACTGATTCAAGTATTTTTAGCCAGATCCTAGTTGGTATGTTGAAATGTATGTTTCTTTTGATGGCATAGAATGCCCTTCTTGCCTTGTCTCTCAGATCGTTCACAGCTTTGTGGAAGTTACCTGTGGTGCTGATGTTTAGGCCAAGGTATGTATAGTATTTTGTGTGCTCTAGGGCAACGGTGTCTAGATGGAATTTGTATTCGTGGTCCTGGCGACTGGACCTTTTTTGGAACACCATTTCTTTGTCTTACTGAGATTTACTGTCAGGGTCCAGGTCTGACAGAATCTGTGCAGAAGATCTAGGTGCTGCTGTAGGCCCTCCTTGGTTGGTGACAGAAGAACCAGATCATCAGCAAACAGTAGACATTTAACTTCAGATTCTAGTAGGGTGAGGCCGGGTGCTGCGGACTGTTCTAGTGCCCTCACCAATTCATTAATGTATATGTTGAAGAGGTCGAGGCTTAAGCTGCATCTCTCCCCCTCTCTCCCCCTCTCCCTCCCTCCCTCCCTCCCTCCCCCTCTCCCTCCCTCCCTCCCTCCCCACCAGGAGGAGGAGTCTCTGCGAGGTCAGGTGAAGGATCTGGAGGAAAAGTTAGAGACTCTGAGGATGAAGAGGACAGAGGACAAGGTACCGTTTTTACTACCATGTTTATTCATATACCTAATTATGATCATTATTATGTTTATTATGATTTAGATGTTGTTATTTCCGGTGGTATGCATTGAAACGTGTGGCTTTTTTTTGTGCAAAATGACTATGAATTAACAGACTTGTTTTCAAATAATTGTCAACATATGGGACGTTCACTTTATTACAAGGAACCATAGCAGGTCTGGGGGGAACTGACCAATGGGTGTGTTTCTGGGGGGGGAACTGACCAATGGGTGGGTTTCTGGGGGAACTGACCAATGGGTGGGTTTCTGGGGGAACTGACCAATGGGTGGGTTTCTGGGTGGGGAGTGACCAATGGGTGGGTTTCTGGGGGGGAGTGACCAATGGGTGAGTTTCTGGGTGGGTTTCTGGGTGGGGAGTGACCAATGGGTGGGTTTCTGGGTGGGGAGTGACCAATGGGTGGGTTTCTGGGTGGGGAGTGACCAATGGGTGGGTTTCTGGGGGAGTGACCAATGGGTGGGTTTCTGGGGGGGAGTGACCAATGGGTGGGTTTCTGGGTGGGGAGTGACCAATGGGTGGGTTTCTGGGTGGGGAGTGACCAATGGGTGGGTTTCTGGGGGGAGTGACCAATGGGTGGGTTTCTGGGTGGGGAGTGACCAATGGGTGGGTTTCTGGGTGGGGAGTGACCAATGGGTGGGTTTCTGGGGGGAGTGACCAATGGGTGGGTTTCTGGGTGGGGAGTGACCAATGGGTGGGTTTCTGGGTGGGGAGTGACCAATGGGTGGGTTTTTCAATGTGGGTTTCTGGGTGGGGGAGTGACCAATGGGTGGGTTTCTGGGTGGGGAGTGACCAATGGGTGGGTTTCTGGGGGGACTGACCAATGGGTGGGTTTCTGGGTGGGGAGTGACCAATGGGTGGGTTTCTGGGTGGGGAGTGACCAATGGGTGGGTTTCTGGGTGGGGAGTGACCAATGGGTGGGTTTCTGGGTGGGGAGTGACCAATGGGTGGGTTTCTGGGTGGGGAGTGACCAATGGGTGGGTTTCTGGGTGGGGAGTGACCAATGGGTGGGTTTCTGGGGGAACTGACCAATGCGTGGGTTTCTGGGTGGGGAGTGACCAATGGGTGGGTTTCTGGGTGGGGAGTGACCAATGGGTGGGTTTCTGAGTGGGGAGTGACCAATGGGTGGGTTTCTGGGTGGGGAGTGACCAATGGGTGTGTTTCTGGGTGGGGAACGACCAATGGGTGGGTTTCTGGGTGGGGAACGACCAATGGGTGGGTTTCTGGGTGGGGAGCGACCAATGGGTGGGTTTCTGGGTGGGGAGTGACCAATGGGTGGGTTTCTGGGTGGGGAGTGACCAATGGGTGGGTTTTTCTGGGTGGGTTTCTGAGTGCAGGGGAGTGACCAATGGGTGGGTTTCTGGGTGGGGAGTGACCAATGGGGGGTTTCTGGGTGGGGAGTGACCAATGGGTGGGTTTCTGGGTGGGGAGTGACCAATGGGGGTTTCTGGGTGGGGAGTGACCAATGGGTGGGTTTCTGGGTGGGGAGTGACCAATGGGTGGGTTTCTGGGTGGGGAGTGACCAATGGGTGGGTTTCTGGGTGGGGAATAACCAATCGGTGGGTTTTATATTTCCTCTACAGTGGCTGTCTATGTATCAATTGTGCTATACAAATAAAGTGTATTATAATGATAATGTTGATTTAGATGATAACAATTATTGTTATTATTGTTATTATAAATATTATTATTGTTATTATTGTTATTATTTATAATATTATTATTGTTATTATTTAATATTATTATTTCTCTATTACAGTGGCTGTTATTATGTTATTATATATAATATTATTATTGCTATTACAAATATTATTAATATAATATTATTATAATTATTAATGTTATTATTTATTATATATAATGTTATTATTGTTATTATTGTTATATTATTGTTATTGTTATTTATTGTTATTATTGTTATTATTAATATTATTATTATTTATTATATTATTATTATTGTTATAATATTATTATTGTTATTATTATTTATAATATTATTATTGTTATTATTGTTATTATATATAATATTATTATTGTTATTTTGTTATTATTGTTATTATATATAATATTATTATTGTTATTATTGTTATTATTGTTATTATATATAATATTATTATTGTTATTATTGTTATTATTGTTATTATTGTTATTATTGTTATTATTTATAATATTATTATTGTTATTATTGTTATTATTGTTATTATATATAATTATCATTGTTATCTTGAAGGTCAAGCTGAAGGAGCTGGAGAAACATAAGATCCAGCTGGAGCAGCTCCAGGAATGGAAGACCAAGATGCAGGAGCAGCAGAACGACCTGACAAAACAACTCAAAGAGGCCAAGAAGGTACAGAAAGCAGTTTACCTCACAGTACCTCTCATTAATCAGTTTACCTCACAGTACCTCTCATTAATCAGTTTACCTCACAGTACCTCTCATTAATCAGTTTACCTCACAGTACCTCTCATTAATCAGTTTACCTCACAGTACCTCTCATTAATCAGTTTACCTCACAGTACCTCTCATTAATCAGTTTACCTCACCGTACCTCTCATTAATCAGTTTACCTCACAGTACCTCTCATTAATCAGTTTACCTCATTAATCAGTTTACCTCACAGTACCTCTCTCATTAATCAGTTTACCTCACAGTACCTCTCATTAATCAGTTTACCTCACAGTACCTCTCATTAATCAGTTTACCTCACAGTACCTCTCATTAATCAGTTTACCTCACAGTACCTCTCATTAATCAGTTTACCTAGTACCTCTCATTAATCAGTACCTCTCATTAATCAGTTTACCTCACCGTACCTCTCATTAATCAGTTTACCTCACAGTACCTCTCATTAATCAGTTTACCTCACCGTACCTCTCATTAATCAGTTTACCTCACAGTACCTCTCATTAATCAGTTTACCTCACCGTACCTCTCATTAATCAGTTTACCTCACAGTACCTCTCATTAATCAGTTTACCTCACAGTACCTCTCATTAATCAGTTTACCTCACAGTACCTCTCATTAATCAGTTTACCTCAGTACCTCTCATTAATCAGTTTACCTACCTCTCATTAATCAGTTTACCTCACAGTACCTCTCATTAATCAGTTTACCTCACAGTACCTCTCATTAATCAGTTTACCTCACAGTACCTCTCATTAATCAGTTTACCTCACAGTACCTCTCATTAATCAGTTTACCTCACAGTACCTCTCATTAATCAGTTTACCTCACAGTACCTCTCATTAATCAGTTTACCTCACAGTACCTCTCATTAATCAGTTTACCTCACAGTACCTCTCATTAATCAGTTTACCTCACAGTACCTCTCATTAATCAGTTTACCTCACAGTACCTCTCATTAATCAGTTTACCTCACAGTACCTCTCATTAATCAGTTTACCTCACAGTACCTCTCATTAATCAGTTTACCTCACAGTACCTCTCATTAATCAGTTTACCTCACAGTACCTCTCATTAATCAGTTTACCTCACAGTACCTCTCATTAATCAGTTTACCTCACAGTACCTCTCATTAATCAGTTTACCTCACCGTACCTCTCATTAATCAGTTTACCTCACAGTACCTCTCATTAATCTCATTAATCAGTTTACCTTACCTCTCATTAATCAGTTTACCTCACCGTACCTCTCATTAATCAGTTTACCTCCAGTACCTCTCATTAATCAGTTTACCTCACAGTACCTCTCATTAATCAGTTTACCTCACAGTACCTCTCATTAATCAGTTTACCTCACAGTACCTCTCATTAATCAGTTTTACGTACCTCTCATTAATCAGTTTACCTCACAGTACCTCATTAATCAGTTTACCTCACAGTACCTCTCATTAATCAGTTTACCTCACAGTACCTCTCATTAATCAGTTTACCTCACAGTAGCTCTCATTAATCAGTTTACCTCACCGTACCTCTCATTAATCAGTTTACCTCACAGTACCTCTCATTAATCAGTTTACCTCACAGTACCTCTCATTAATCAGTTTACCTCACAGTACCTCTCATTAATCAGTTTACCTCACAGTACCTCTCATTCTCATTAATCAGTTTACCTCACAGTACCTCTCATTAATCAGTTTACCTCACAGTACCTCTCATTAATCAGTTTACCTCACAGTACCTCTCATTAATCAGTTTACCTCACAGTACCTCTCATTAATCAGTTTACCTCACAGTACCTCTCATTAATCAGTTTACCTCACAGTACCTCTCATTAATCAGTTTACCTCACAGTACCTCTCATTAATCAGTTTACCTCACAGTACCTCTCATTAATCAGTTTACCTCACAGTATTAATCAGTTTCTCATTAATCAGTTTACCTCACAGTACCTCTCATTAATCAGTTTACCTCACAGTACCTCTCATTAATCAGTTTACCTCTCTCATTAATCAGTACCTCTCATTAATCAGTTTACCTCACAGTACCTCTCATTAATCAGTTTACCTCACAGTACCTCTCATTAATCAGTTTACCTCACAGTACCTCTCATTAATCAGTTTACCTCACAGTACCTCTCATTAATCAGTTTACCTCACAGTACCTCTCATTAATCAGTTTACCTCACAGTACCTCTCATTAATCAGTTTACCTCACAGTACCTCTCATTAATCAGTTTACCTCACCGTACTCTCATTAATCAGTTTACCTTACTCTCATTAATCAGTTTACCTCACAGTACCTCTCATTAATCAGTTTACCTCACAGTACCTCTCATTAATCAGTTTACCTCACAGTACCTCTCATTAATCAGTTTACCTCACAGTACCTCTCATTAATCAGTTTACCTCCGTACCTCTCATTAATCAGTTTACCTCACAGTACCTCTCATTAATCAGTTTACCTCACAGTACCTCTCATTAATCAGTTTACCTCACCGTACCTCTCATTAATCAGTTTACCTCACAGTACCTCTCATTAATCAGTTTACCTCACCGTACCTCTCATTAATCAGTTTACCTCACAGTACCTCTCATTAATCACCTCACAGTACCTCTCATTAATCAGTTTACCTCACAGTACCTCTCATTAATCAGTTTACCTCACAGTACCTCTCATTAATCAGTTTACCTCACAGTACCTCTCATTAATCAGTTTTACCATTAATCAGTTTACCTCAGTACCTCTCATTAATCAGTTTTAGTACCTCTCATTAATCAGTTTACCTCACAGTACCTCTCATTAATCAGTTTACCTCACAGTACCTCTCATTAATCAGTTTACCTCACAGTACCTCTCATTAATCAGTTTACCTCACAGTACCTCTCATTAATCAGTTTACCTCACAGTACCTCTCATTAATCAGTTTACCTCACAGTACCTCTCATTAATCAGTTTACCTCACAGTACCTCTCATTAATCAGTTTACCTCACCGTACCTCTCATTAATCAGTTTACCTCACAGTACCTCTCATTAATCAGTTTACCTCACAGTACCTCTCATTAATCAGTTTACCTCACAGTACCTCTCATTAATCAGTTTACCTCACAGTACCTCTCATTAATCAGTTTACCTCACAGTACCTCTCATTAATCAGTTTACCTCACAGTACCTCTCATTAATCAGTTTACCTCACAGTACCTCTCATTAATCAGTTTACCTCACAGTACCTCTCTCTCATTACCTCTCATTAATCAGTTTATCAGTACCTCTCATTAATCAGTTTCTCACAGTACCTCTCATTAATCAGTTTACCTCACCGTACCTCTCATTAATCAGTTTTACCTCATTAATCAGTTTACCTCACAGTACCTCTCATTAATCAGTTTACCTCACAGTACCTCTCATTAATCAGTTTACCTCACAGTACCTCTCATTAATCAGTTTACCTCACAGTAGCTCTCATTAATCAGTTTACCTCACCGTACCTCTCATTAATCAGTTTACCTCATTAATCAGTTTACCTCACAGTACCTCTCATTAATCAGTTTACCTCACAGTACCTCTCATTAATCAGTTTTTACCTCATTAATCAGTACCTCTCATTAATCAGTTTACCTCACAGTAGCTCTCATTAATCAGTTTACCTCACAGTACCTCTCATTAATCAGTTTACCTCACAGTACCTCTCATTAATCAGTTTACCTCACAGTACCTCTCATTAATCAGTTTACCTCACAGTACCTCTCATTAATCAGTTTACCTCACAGTACCTCTCATTAATCAGTTTACCTCACAGTACCTCTCATTAATCAGTTTACCTCACAGTACCTCTCATTAATCAGTTTACCTCACCGTACCTCTCATTAATCAGTTTACCTCACAGTACCTCTCATTAATCAGTTTTACCTCACAGTACCTCTCATTAATCAGTTTACCTCATTAATCAGTACCTCTCATTAATCAGTTTACCTCACAGTACCTCTCATTAATCAGTTTACCTCACAGTACCTCTCATTAATCAGTTTACCTCACAGTACCTCTCATTAATCAGTTTTTACCTCATTAATCAGTTTACCTCACAGTACCTCTCATTAATCAGTTTACCTCACAGTACCTCTCATTAATCAGTTTTTACTCTCATTAATCAGTTTACCTCACAGTACCTCTCATTAATCAGCTCAGTACCTCTCATTAATCAGTTTACCTCACAGTACCTCTCATTAATCAGTTTACCTCACAGTACCTCTCATTAATCAGTTTACCTCACAGTACCTCTCATTAATCAGTTTACCTCACAGTACCTCTCATTAATCAGTTTACCTCACAGTAGCTCTCATTAATCAGTTTACCTCACCGTACCTCTCATTAATCAGTTTACCTCACAGTACCTCTCATTAATCAGTTTACCTCACAGTACCTCTCATTAATCAGTTTACCTCACAGTACCTCTCATTAATCAGTTTACCTCACAGTACCTCTCATTAATCAGTTTACCTCACAGTACCTCTCATTAATCAGTTTACCTCACAGTACCTCTCATTAATCAGTTTACCTCACAGTAGCTCTCATTAATCAGTTTACCTCACCGTACCTCTCATTAATCAGTTTACCTCACAGTACCTCTCATTAATCAGTTTACCTCACAGTACCTCTCATTAATCAGTTTACCTCACCGTACCTCTCATTAATCAGTTTACCTCACAGTACCTCTCATTAATCAGTTTACCTCACCGTACCTCTCATTAATCAGTTTACCTCACAGTACCTCTCATTAATCAGTTTACCTCAGTGTTACTATCATTTCACCTCACAGTACCTCTATTAATCATATCAGTAGTGGACTCTAGTTACCCCAGCATCATATCAGTAGTGGACTCTAGTTACCCCAGCATCATATCAGTAGTGGACTCTAGTTACCCCAGCATCATATCAGTAGTGGACTCTAGTTAACCCAGCATCATATCAGTAGTGGACTCTAGTTAACCCAGCATCATATCAGTAGTGGACTCTAGTTAACCCAGCATCATATCAGTAGTGGACTCTCAGTTACCCCAGCATCATATCAGTCAGTGGACTCTAGTTAACCCAGCATCATATCAGTAGTGGACTCTAGTTAACCCAGCATCATATCAGTAGTGGACTCTAGTTAACCCAGCATCATATCAGTAGTGGACTCTAGTTAACCCAGCATCATATCAGTAGTGGACTCTAGTTACCCCAGCATCATATCAGTAGTGGACTCTAGTTACCCCAGCATCATATCAGTTGTGGACTCTTAACTGACTCTCTATCCTCCATATACTCCCACTAGGAGGCGAAGGAGGCCCAGGAGGCGAAGGAGCACTACATGGAGGAGATGGCGGACACGGCTGACGCTATAGAGATGGCCACGCTGGACAAGGAGATGGCTGAGGAGCGGGCAGAGTCCCTGCAGCAGGAGGTGGAGTCTCTGAAGGAGAAACTGGAAGAGCTCGTCATGGACCTGGAGATCCTCAAACACGAGATAGAGGAGAAAGGTAGGAGGAGACGCAGACTAGCGCGCGACGCACGCTCACACACACACATCACACACACACATCACACACACACACACACACACACACACACACACACACACACACACACACACATCAGTACACACACACACACACACACACATCAAGTACACACACACACACACATCAAGTACACACACACACACACACATCAAGTACACACACACACACACACACACATCAGTACACACACACACACACACACACACACATCAAGTACACACACACACACACACACACACACACATCAAGTACACACACACACACACACACACACACACACACACACACACACACACTCAGTTTGCCACACACACACACACACACACATACCTCAAGTACACACACCAACTTGTTGTTTCATCACCTCTCATTAATACAGTTTTACACACACACACACCAACTTGTTGTTCAGACAGACGGTGCTGCTTCCAGTTACCATGTGAAACAGCTGGAGGAGCAGAACGGCAGGCTGAAGGAAGCTCTCGTCAGGTATGTGTGTGTGTGTGTGTGTGTGTACTCTGATGTGTGTGTGTGTGTGTGTACTTGATGTGTGTGTGTGTGTGTGTGTGTACTTGATGTGCGTGTGTGTGTGTGTGTGTGTGTGTGTGTGTAATGTGTGTGTGTGTGTACTTGATGTGTGTGTGTGTGTGTACTTGATGTGTGTGTGTGTGTGTGTGTGTGTGTGTGTGTGTGTGTGTGTGTGTGTGTACTTGATGTGTGTGTGTGTGTGTGTGTGTGTGTGTGTGTGTGTGTGTGTGTGTAAAGTGTGTCCTGTGTGTGTGTGTGTGTGTGTGTGTGTGTGTACACTGAACATAAATATGAACTCAACAGGTAAAGTGTTGGTCCCGTGTGTGTGTGTGTGTGTGTGTGTGTGTGTGTGTGTGTGTGTGTGTGTACACTGAACATAAATATGAACTCAACAGGTAAAGTGTTGGTCCCGTGTGTGTGTGTGTGTGTGTGTGTGTGTGTGTGTGTGTGTGTGTGTGTGTGTGTGTGTGTGTGTGTACACTGAACATAAATATGAACTCAACAGGTAAAGTGTTGGTCCCGTGTGTGTGTGTGTGTGTGTATGTGTGTGTGTGTGTGTGTACACTGAACATAAATATGAACTCAACAGGTAAAGTGTTGGTCCCGTGGGTTCATGAGCTGAAATATAAGATCCTAGAAATGTTCCATTCGCACAAAATGTTTATTCCTCTAAAATGTTGTGCACAAATTGGTTTTACATCCCTGTTATTGAGCATTTCTCCTTTACCGAGATAATCTGTCCACCTGACCACGGTGTGGCATATCAAGAAGCTGATTAAACGGCATGATCATTACATAGGTGCACCTTGTGCTGGGGGACAATAAAAGGTAAAAGGCCACTCTAAAATGTGCAGTTTTGTCACACAACACAATGCCATAGATACCTCAAGTTTTTGAGGGAGCGTGCAATTGCCGTGCTGACTGCAGGAAAGTCCACCACAGCTGTTGCCAGATAATTGAATGTTAATTTCTCTACCATAAGCCGCCTCCAACGTCGTTTTAGAGAATTTGGCAGTATGTCCAAACGGCCTCACAACCACAGACCACGTGTAACCATGCCAACCCTGGACAGCTGATGAAACTGAGGAGTATTTATGTCTGTAATAAAGCCTTTTTGTGGGGGAAACCTCATTCTGATTGGCTGGGCCTGGCTCCCTGTGGGTGGGGCCTAATTAATATATTTTATTCTGCGGATTTCCTTATATGGTAAAATCGTTGAAATTCCTGCATGTTGCGTTTATATTTTTGTTCAGTTTCTACAGTATGCAGGTAGTGGTTAGAGTGTAGAGGAGGTAGGTACACTAGTGGTTAGAGTGTAGAGGTGGCAGGTAGTCTAGTGGTTAGAGTGTAGAGGTGGCAGGTAGTCTAGTGGTTAGAGTGTAGAGGAGGTAGGTAGTCTAGTGGTTAGAGTGTAGAGGAGGCAGGTAGCCTAGTGGTTAGAGTATAGAGGAGGCAGGTAGCCTAGTGGTTAGAGTGTAGAGGAGGCAGGTAGCCTAGTGGTTAGAGTGTAGAGGAGGTAGGTACACTAGTGGTTAGAGTGTAGGGGCGGTAGGTAGTCTAGTGGTTAGAGTGTAGAGGCGGTAGGTAGCCTAGTGGTTAGAGTGTAGAGGAGGTAGGTAGCCTAGTGGTTAGAGTGTAGGGGTGGCAGGTAGTCTAGTGGTTAGAGTGTAGAGGTGGTAGGTAGCCTAGTGGTTAGAGTGTAGAGGAGGTAGGTACACTAGTGGTTAGAGTGTAGAGGAGGCAGGTAGCCTAGTGGTTAGAGTGTAGAGGAGGTAGGTACACTAGTGGTTAGAGTGTAGAGGAGGTAGGTACACTAGTGGTTAGAGTGTAGAGGAGGTAGGTAGTCTAGTGGTTAGAGTGTAGAGGTGGCAGGTAGTCTAGTGGTTAGAGTGTAGAGGTGGCAGGTAGTCTAGTGGTTAGAGTGTAGAGGAGGCAGGTAGCCTAGTGGTTAGAGGTGGCAGGTAGACTAGTGGTTAGAGTGTAGAGGTGGCAGGTAGCCTAGTGGTTAGAGTGTAGAGGTGGCAGGTAGCCTAGTGGTTAGAGTGTAGAGGAGGCAGGTAGACTAGTGGTTAGAGTGTAGAGGCGGCAGGTAGCCTAGTGGTTAGAGTGTAGGGGAGGCAGGTAGCCTAGTGGTTAGAGTGTAGAGGAGGCAGGTAGCCTAGTGGTTAGAGTGTAGGGGAGGCAGGTAGCCTAGTGGTTAGAGTGTAGGGGAGGCAGGTAGCCTAGTGGTTAGAGTGTAGAGGAGGCAGGTAGCCTAGTGGTTAGAGTGTAGGGGAGGCAGGTAGCCTAGTGGTTAGAGTGTAGAGGAGGCAGGGTAGCCTAGTGGTTAGAGTGTAGAGGAGGCAGGTAGCCTAGTGGTTAGAGTGTAGAGGTGGCAGGTAGCCTAGTGGTTAGAGTGTAGAGGTGGCAGGTAGCCTAGTGGTTAGAGTGTAGAGGTGGCAGGTAGCCTAGTGGTTAGAGTGTAGGGGTGGCAGGTAGTCTAGTGGTTAGAGTGTAGGGGCGGTAGGTAGTCTAGTGGTTAGAGTGTAGAGGCGGTAGGTAGCCTAGTGGTTAGAGTGTAGAGGAGGTAGGTACACTAGTGGTTAGAGTGTAGAGGAGGTAGGTACACTAGTGGTTAGAGTGTAGAGGTGGCAGGTAGTCTAGTGGTTAGAGTGTAGGGGTGGCAGGTAGTCTAGTGGTTAGAGTGTAGGGGCGGTAGGTAGTCTAGTGGTTAGAGTGTAGAGGCGGTAGGTAGCCTAGTGGTTAGAGTGTAGAGGAGGTAGGTACACTAGTGGTTAGAGTGTAGGGGCGGTAGGTAGTCTAGTGGTTAGAGTGTAGAGGCGGTAGGTAGCCTAGTGGTTAGAGTGTAGGGGCGGTAGGTAGCCTAGTGGTTAGAGTGTAGAGGTGGTAGGTAGCCTAGTGGTTAGAGTGTAGGGGTGGCAGGTAGTCTAGTGGTTAGAGTGTAGAGGTGGTAGGTAGCCTAGTGGTTAGAGTGTAGGGGTGGCAGGTAGTCTAGTGGTTAGAGTGTAGGGGTGGCAGGTAGTCTAGTGGTTAGAGTGTAGAGGTGGTAGGTAGCCTAGTGGTTAGAGTGTAGGGGTGGCAGGTAGTCTAGTGGTTAGAGTGTAGAGGAGGCAGGTAGCCTAGTGGTTAGAGTGTAGAGGAGGTAGGTACACTAGTGGTTAGAGTGTAGAGGAGGTAGGTAGTCTAGTGGTTAGAGTGTAGAGGTGGCAGGTAGTCTAGTGGTTAGAGTGTAGAGGTGGCAGGTAGTCTAGTGGTTAGAGTGTAGAGGTGGCAGGTAGTCTAGTGGTTAGAGTGTAGAGGAGGCAGGTAGCCTAGTGGTTAGAGGTGGCAGGTAGACTAGTGGTTAGAGTGTAGAGGTGGCAGGTAGCCTAGTGGTTAGAGTGTAGAGGTGGCAGGTAGCCTAGTGGTTAGAGTGTAGAGGAGGCAGGTAGACTAGTGGTTAGAGTGTAGAGGCGGCAGGGTAGCCTAGTGGTTAGAGTGTAGAGGAGGCAGGTAGCCTAGTGGTTAGAGTGTAGAGGAGGCAGGGTAGCCTAGTGGTTAGAGTGTAGAGGAGGCAGGTAGCCTAGTGGTTAGAGTGTAGAGGTGGCAGGTAGTCTAGTGGTTAGAGTGTAGAGGAGGCAGGTAGTCTAGTGGTTAGAGTGTAGAGGAGGCAGGTAGTCTAGTGGTTAGAGTGTAGAGGTGGCAGGTAGTCTAGTGGTTAGAGTGTAGAGGAGGCAGGTAGTCTAGTGGTTAGAGTGTAGAGGAGGCAGGTAGCCTAGTGGTTAGAGTGGAGAGGAGGCAGGTAGTCTAGTGGTTAGAGTGTAGGGGTGGCAGGTAGTCTAGTGGTTAGAGTGTAGAGGTGGTAGGGTAGCCTAGTGGTTAGAGTGTAGAGGTGGTAGGGTAGCCTAGTGGTTAGAGTGTAGAGGAGGCAGGTAGTCTAGTGGTTAGAGTGTAGAGGAGGTAGGTACACTAGTGGTTAGAGTGTAGAGGGGGCAGGTAGTCTAGTGGTTAGAGTGTAGAGGTGGCAGGTAGTCTAGTGGTTAGAGTGTAGAGGAGGCAGGTAGTCTAGTGGTTAGAGTGTAGAGGAGGTAGGTACACTAGTGGTTAGAGTGTAGAGGTGGCAGGTAGCCTAGTGGTTAGAGTGTAGAGGCGGCAGGTAGTCTAGTGGTTAGAGTGTAGAGGTGGCAGGTAGCCTAGTGGTTAGAGTGTAGAGGTGGTAGGTAGTCTAGTGGTTAGAGTGTAGAGGTGGTAGGTAGTCTAGTGGTTAGAGTGTAGAGGAGGTAGGTAGTCTAGTGGTTAGAGTGTAGAGGTGGTAGGTAGTCTAGTGGTTAGGGGGGCGGTAGGTAGTCTAGTGGTTAGAGTGTAGAGGAGGCAGGTAGCCTAGTGGTTAGAGTGTAGAGGTGGTAGGTAGTCTAGTGGTTAGAGTGTAGAGGTGGTAGGTAGTCTAGTGGTTAGAGTGTAGAGGTGGTAGGTAGTCTAGTGGTTAGAGTGTAGAGGTGGCAGGTAGTCTAGTGGTTAGAGTGTAGAGGTGGCAGGTAGTCTAGTGGTTAGAGTGTAGAGGTGGTAGGTAGTCTAGTGGTTAGAGTGTAGAGGAGGCAGGTAGTCTAGTGGTTAGAGTGTAGAGGAGGCAGGGTAGAGTAGTGGTTAGAGTGTAGAGGAGGCAGGTAGTCTAGTGGTTAGAGTGTAGAGGTGGCAGGTAGTCTAGTGGTTAGAGTGTAGAGGAGGCAGGTAGTCTAGTGGTTAGAGTGTAGAGGAGGCAGGTAGTCTAGTGGTTAGAGTGTAGAGGTGGCAGGTAGCCTAGTGGTTAGAGTGTAGAGGAGGCAGGTAGTCTAGTGGTTAGAGTGTAGAGGAGGTAGGTAGTCTAGTGGTTAGAGTGTAGGGAGGCAGGTAGTCTAGTGGTTAGAGTGTAGAGGAGGCAGGTAGTCTAGTGGTTAGAGTGTAGGGGAGGCAGGTAGTCTAGTGGTTAGAGTGTAGAGGAGGCAGGTAGTCTAGTGGTTAGAGTGTAGAGGAGGCAGGTAGTCTAGTGGTTAGAGTGTAGAGGAGGCAGGTAGTCTAGTGGTTAGAGTGTAGGGGAGGCAGGTAGTCTAGTGGTTAGAGTGTAGAGGAGGCAGGTAGTCTAGTGGTTAGAGTGTAGAGGTGGCAGGTAGTCTAGTGGTTAGAGTGTAGAGGTGGCAGGTAGTCTAGTGGTTAGAGTGTAGAGGAGGCAGGTAGTCTAGTGGTTAGAGTGTAGAGGTGGCAGGTCTAGTGGTTAGAGTGTAGAGGAGGCAGGTAGCCTAGTGGTTAGAGTGTAGAGGAGGCAGGTAGTCTAGTGGTTAGAGTGTAGAGGTGGCAGGTAGCCTAGTGGTTAGAGTGTAGGGGTGGCAGGTAGCCTAGTGGTTAGAGTGGAGGGGTGGCAGGTAGCCTAGTGGTTAGAGTGTAGAGGGAGGCAGGTAGTCTAGTGGTTAGAGTGTAGAGGTGGCAGGTAGTCTAGTGGTTAGAGTGTAGAGGAGGCAGGTAGACTAGTGGTTAGAGTGTAGAGGAGGCAGGTAGCCTAGTGGTTAGAGTGTAGAGGAGGCAGGTAGTCTAGTGGTTAGAGTGTAGGGGAGGCAGGTAGCCTAGTGGTTAGAGTGTAGAGGTGGCAGGTAGCCTAGTGGTTAGAGTGTAGAGGAGGCAGGTAGCCTAGTGGTTAGAGTGTAGAGGAGGCAGGTAGCCTAGTGGTTAGAGTGTAGAGGAGGCAGGTAGCCTAGTGGTTAGAGTGTAGAGGAGGCAGGTAGTCTAGTGGTTAGAGTGTAGAGGTGGCAGGTAGCCTAGTGGTTAGAGTGTAGAGGTGGCAGGTAGCCTAGTGGTTAGAGTGTAGGGGAGGCAGGTAGTCTAGTGGTTAGAGTGTAGAGGTGGCAGGTAGCCTAGTGGTTAGAGTGTAGGGGAGGCAGGTAGCCTAGTGGTTAGAGTGTAGGGGAGGCAGGTAGTCTAGTGGTTAGAGTGTAGAGGAGGCAGGTAGCCTAGTGGTTAGAGTGTAGAGGAGGCAGGTAGTCTAGTGGTTAGAGTGTAGAGGAGGCAGGTAGCCTAGTGGTTAGAGTGTAGAGGAGGCAGGTAGTCTAGTGGTTAGAGTGTAGAGGAGGCAGGTAGTCTAGTGGTTAGAGTGTAGAGGTGGCAGGTAGCCTAGTGGTTAGAGTGTAGAGGTGGCAGGTAGCCTAGTGGTTAGAGTGTAGAGGAGGCAGGTAACCTAGTGGTTAGAGTGTAGAGGAGGCAGGTAGCCTAGTGGTTAGAGTGTAGAGGAGGCAGGTAGCCTAGTGGTTAGAGTGTAGAGGAGGCAGGTAGCCTAGTGGTTAGAGTGTAGAGGAGGCAGGTAGCCTAGTGGTTAGAGTGTAGAGGAGGCAGGTAGCCTAGTGGTTAGAGTGTAGAGGAGGCAGGTAGCCTAGTGGTTAGAGTGTAGAGGAGGCAGGTAGTCTAGTGGTTAGAGTGTAGAGGAGGCAGGTAGTCTAGTGGTTAGAGTGTAGAGGAGGCAGGTAGCCTAGTGGTTAGAGTGTAGAGGAGGCAGGTAGTCTAGTGGTTAGAGTGTAGAGGAGGCAGGTAGTCTAGTGGTTAGAGTGTAGAGGAGGCAGGTAGCCTAGTGGTTAGAGTGTAGAGGCGGCAGGTAGCCTAGTGGTTAGAGTGTAGAGGTGGCAGGTAGCCTAGTGGTTAGAGTGTAGAGGAGGCAGGTAGCCTAGTGGTTAGAGTGTAGAGGAGGCAGGTAGCCTAGTGGTTAGAGTGTAGAGGTGGCAGGTAGTCTAGTGGTTAGAGTGTAGAGGTGGCAGGTAGCCTAGTGGTTAGAGTGTAGAGGTGGCAGGGTAGCCTAGTGGTTAGAGTGTAGAGGAGGCAGGTAGTCTAGTGGTTAGAGTGTAGAGGAGGCAGGTAGCCTAGTGGTTAGAGTGTAGAGGTGGCAGGTAGTCTAGTGGTTAGAGTGTAGAGGAGGCAGGTAGTCTAGTGGTTAGAGTGTAGAGGAGGCAGGTAGTCTAGTGGTTAGAGTGTAGAGGAGGTAGGTACACTAGTGGTTAGAGTGTAGAGGTGGCAGGTAGTCTAGTGGTTAGAGTGTAGAGGAGGCAGGTAGTCTAGTGGTTAGAGTGTAGAGGAGGTAGGTACACTAGTGGTTAGAGTGTAGAGGTGGCAGGTAGTCTAGTGGTTAGAGTGTAGAGGAGGCAGGTAACCTAGTGGTTAGTGTAGAGGCGGCAGGTAGTCTAGTGGTTAGAGTGTAGAGGTGGCAGGTAGCCTAGTGGTTAGAGTGTAGAGGAGGCAGGTAGCCTAGTGGTTAGAGTGTAGAGGAGGCAGGTAGTCTAGTGGTTAGAGTGTAGAGGCGGCAGGTAGCCTAGTGGTTAGAGTGTAGAGGAGGCAGGTAGTCTAGTGGTTAGAGTGTAGAGGTGGCAGGTAGCCTAGTGGTTAGAGTGTAGAGGAGGCAGGTAGTCTAGTGGTTAGAGTGTAGAGGCGGCAGGTAGCCTAGTGGTTAGAGTGTAGAGGTGGCAGGTAGTCTAGTGGTTAGAGTGTAGAGGTGGCAGGTAGCCTAGTGGTTAGAGTGTAGAGGAGGCAGGTAGTCTAGTGGTTAGAGTGTAGAGGAGGCAGGTAGTCTAGTGGTTAGTGTAGAGGAGGCAGGTAGTCTAGTGGTTAGTGTAGAGGAGGCAGGTAGTCTAGTGGTTAGTGTAGAGGAGGCAGGTAGTCTAGTGGTTAGAGTGTAGAGGAGGCAGGTAGTCTAGTGGTTAGAGTGTAGAGGTGGCAGGTAGCCTAGTGGTTAGAGTGTAGAGGAGGCAGGTAGTCTAGTGGTTAGAGTGTAGAGGTGGCAGGTAGCCTAGTGGTTAGAGTGTAGAGGAGGCAGGTAGCCTAGTGGTTAGAGTGTAGAGGTGGCAGGTAGTCTAGTGGTTAGAGTGTAGAGGCGGCAGGTAGCCTAGTAGTTAGAGTGTAGAGGCGGCAGGTAGCCTAGTGGTTAGTGTAGAGGCGGCAGGTAGCCTAGTGGTTAGAGTGTAGAGGAGGCAGGTAGCCTAGTGGTTAGAGTGTAGAGGTGGCAGGTAGTCTAGTGGTTAGAGTGTAGAGGTGGCAGGTAGCCTAGTGGTTAGAGTGTAGAGGTGGCAGGGTAGCCTAGTGGTTAGAGTGTAAGAGGAGGCAGGTAACCTAGTGGTTAGAGCGTTGGGTGTAACCAAAAAGTTGCAACAGAAGGCAGGTAGCCTAGTGGTTACCAGTTAACCCAGGTGACCAGGTAACCCAGTTCCTAGACCAGTTAACCCACTGTTGTAGACCAGTTAACCCACTGTTCCTAGACCAGTTAACCCACTGTTCCTAGACCAGTTAACCCACTGTTCCTAGACCAGTTAACCCACTGTTCCTAGACCAGGTAACCCAGTTCCTAGACCAGTTAACCCACTGTTCCTAGACAGGTTCCAGGTAACCCACTGTTCCTAGACCAGTGTAACCCACTGTTCCTAGACCAGGTAACCCAGTGTTTAGACCAGTTAACCCAGTTCTAGAGGCAGGTAACCCACTGTGGTTAACCAGTGTAGACCCACTGTTCCTAGACCAGTAACCCAGTGTTTAGACCAGTGTAGACAGTTAACCCACTGTTCCTAGACCAGTTAACCCACTGTTCCTAGTGGTTAACCCAGTGTAGACCAGGTTCCTAGACCAGGTAGCCCAGTGTTTAGACCAGTTAACCCACTGTTCCATGTTAGCCCAGTGGTTAGACCAGTGTAACCCAGGGGTGGCAGGTAACCCAGTTCCTAGACCAGTGTTTAGACCAGTGTAACCCAGTTCCTGACCAGGTAGTCTAGACCAGTTAACCCACTGTTTAGACCAGTTAACCCACTGTTCCTAGACCAGTTAAGGTAGTTCCTAGTGGTTAGAGTGTAGACTGTTCCTAGACCAGGTAAGTCTAGTGGTTAGACCAGTTAACCCACTGGAGGCAGGTAGTCTGTGGTTAGACCAGTTAAGACTGGAGGCAGGTAGCCTAGTGGTTAGACCAGTTAAGAGGAGACCAGGTAGCCTAGTGGTTAGACCAGTTAAGAGGAGGCAGTTAACCCAGTGGTTAGAGCTGTAGAGTTAAGCTGTTCCAGACCAGTCTAGTGGTTAGACCAGTTAAGGAGGCAGGTAACCCACTGTTCCTAGTGGTTAAGTGTTCCTAGAGGAGGTAGACCAGTAACCCAGTGTTCCTAGACCAGTGTAAGGAGGCAGGTAGCCCAGTGGTTAGACCAGTGTAACCCACTGTTCCTAGACCAGGTAACCCACTGTTCCTAGACCAGTGTAACCCAGGAGTTAACCAGGTAGCCTAGTGGTTAGAGTGTAACCCACTGGAGACCAGTTAACCCACTGTTTAGAGTTAACCCACTGGTAGGTAACCCAGTTCCTAGTGGTTAACCCACTGTTCCTAGACCAGTTAGGTAGCCTAGTGGTTAGACCAGTGTAACCCACTGGAGACCAGGTAGCCTAGTGGTTAAGACTGTGGAGGTGGCAGGTAGTCTAGACCAGTTAAGAGTGTTAGACCAGGAGGTAGGTTAGTTCCTAGTGGTTAACCCGCTGTTCCTAGACCAGGTTCCTGACCAGTTAACCCGCTGTTCTAGTGGTTAGACTGTTCCTAGACCAGGAGGCAGGTAAGTTCTAGTGACCAGTTAACCCACTGTTCCTAGACCAGTTAACCCACTGTTCCTAGCCTAAGTGGTTAGAGTTAGAGGAGGTTCCAGGTAAGTTCCTAGTGGTTAAGTGTAGAGTTAACCCAGGTAGCCTAGTGGTTAGGCCAGTTAACCCACTGGAGACCAGGTAACCCACTGTTCCTAGTGGTTAACCCAGTGTGGAGGTGGCAGGTAACCCACTGTTCCTAGTGGTTACCCACTGTTCCTAGAGGAGGTACTGGTACCCTAGTGTTCCTAGACCAGTTAACCCCACTGTTCCTAGGCAGGTAGTCTAGTGGTTAGAGTTAGAGAGGCAGGTAGTTCTAGTGGTTACCCCACTGTGTAGAGGAGACCAGTTAACCCTAGTGACCAGTTAAGAGTTCCTGACCAGTTAACCCCAGGACCAGTGGTTCCTAGAGTAACCCCCACTGTTCCTAGACCAGTTAACCCAGCCTAGTGGTTAACCCCACTGTTCCTAGAGGTGACCAGGTAACCCAGTGTTCCTAGAGTTCCTAGAGTTAACCCACTGTTCCTAGGCCAGTTAACCCAGTGTTTAGACCAGTTAACCCACTGTTCCTAGAGGTTCCTAGGCAGGTAACCCACTGTTCCTAGACCAGTTAACCCACTGTTCCTAGAGGAGTTAACCCACTGTTCCTAGACCAGTTAACCCACTGTTCCTAGACCAGGAGACCAGGTAACCCAGTGTTCCTAGACCAGTTAAGAGGAGACCAGGTAACCCAGTTCTAGTGGTTAAGACTGTTCCTAGACCAGTTAACCCAGGTTCCTAGTGGTTACCCAGTTGTAGAGTTAACCCACTGGTAGTCTAGTGTTTAGAGTGTTAAGAGGCGGACCAGGTAGCCCAGTGTTTAGAGTGTAACCCAGGAGACCAGGTACTGTTCCTAGACCAGTTAACCCACTGTTCCTAGACCAGTTAACCAGGTTCCTAGACCTAAGTGGTTAGACCAGTTAACCCACTGTTCCTAGACCAGGTACCGTTCCTAGACCAGTAGTTAACCCAGTGTTCCTAGACCAGTTAACCCAGTTCCTAGTGGTAACCCACTGTTCCTAGACCAGGTAACCCAGTTCCTAGTGGTTAACCCACTGTGTAGACCAGGTTCCTAGACCAGTTAACCCACTGTTCCTAGACCAGTTAACCCACTGTTCCTAGACCAGTTAACCCACTGTTCCTAGACCAGTGTAGTTCCTAGGTTAACCCACTGAGACCAGTTAACCCACTGTTCCTAGTGGTTAACCCACTGTTCCTAGGAGTTAACCCACTGTTCCTAGGCCAGTTAACCCAGTGGTTAGAGTTAACCCCACTGTTCCTAGGCAGGTAGCCTAGTGGTTAACCCAGTTCCTAGACCAGTTAACCCAGTGGTTAGACCAGTGTAACCCAGTTCCTAGACCAGTTAACCCCACTGTTTAGACCAGTTAACCCAGTTCCTAGACCAGGTAACCCCACTGTTCCTAGACCAGTTAACCCCAGTGTAGAGTTCCTAGACCAGGTAACCCCACTGTTCCTAGACCAGTTAACCCCACTGTTCCTAGACCAGTTAACCCCAGTGTTCCTAGACCAGTGTAAGAGTTCCTAGACCAGGTAACCCCAGTCCTAGTGGTTAGAGTGTAGAGGTGGCAGGTAGCCAGTGTAGAGTTAACCCAGGTAGCCAGTTAAGTGGTTAGAGTGTAGAGTTCCTGGCAGGTAGTCTAGTGGTTACCCACTGTTCCTAGAGGTTCCTGACCAGGTAACCCAGTTCCTAGTGGTTAAGAGTTGTAGACCAGTTAACCCCACTGTAGGCAGGTAGCCCAGTGGTTAGAGTGTAAGAGTTCCTGGCAGTTAACCCCAGTTCTAGTGGTTACCCCAGTTCCTAGAGGTAGGCAGGTAGCCTAGTGGTTAGAGTGTAGTTCCGACCAGGTAAGCCCAGTGGTTAGAGTTAAGGGCTAGACCGGTTAAGCCCAGTGTTCCTAGAGTGTAACCCCACTGTTCCTAGACCAGGTAGCCTAGTGGTTAGACCAGTGTAACCCAGGGGTGACCAGGTAGCCCAGTTCCTAGAGCGTTAACCCCAGTTCCTAGACCAAAAAGTTTAGACCAACACTGTTCCTAGACCATAACCCTAAGTTCCTGACAAGGTAAAAACCAGTAACCCACTGTTCTGTTAACCCACTGTTCCAAGACCAGTTAACCCACTGTTCCTAGACCAGTTAACCCACTGTTCCTAGACCAGTTAACCCACTGTTCCTAGACCAGTTAACCCCACTGTTCCTAGACCAGTTAACCCCACTGTTCCTAGACCAGTTAACCCCACTGTTCTGTTCCTAGACCAGTTAACCCACTGTTCCTAGACCAGTTAACCCCACTGTTCCTAGACCAGTTAACCCCACTGTTCCTAGACCAGTTAACCCCACTGTTCCTAGACCAGTTAACCCCACTGTTCCTAGACCAGTTAACCCACTGTTCCTAGACCAGTTAACCCGCTGTTCCTAGACCAGTTAACCCACTGTTCCTAGACCAGTTAACCCACTGTTCCTAGACCAGTTAACCCCACTGTTCCTAGACCAGTTAACCCACTGTTCCTAGACCAGTTAACCCACTGTTCCTAGACCAGTTAACCCACTGTTCCTAGACCAGTTAACCCACTGTTCCTAGACCAGTTAACCCACTGTTCCTAGACCAGTTAACCCACTGTTCCTAGACCAGTTAACCCACTGTTCCTAGACCTTCATTGTAAATAAGAATTTGTTCTTTAACTGACTTGCCGAGTTAAAATAAAGTTTAAATAAATAAAGTTTAAATAAATGTGTTTTTTTTATAAATACCTTGTCTCAGGATGCGTGACCTGTCTGTGTCGGAGAAGCAGGAACATGTGAAGCTCCAGAAGCAGACAGAGAGGAAGAGCACAGAGCTGGACACCCTGAGGACTCAGAGAGAGAAACTCCAGGAGGAGATGAAACTGGCCGAGAGGACCATTGATGAACTCAAAGAACAGGTCAGCAAACAGCACATGGTTATACGGTTAATCTACGTTTTCAAGGGGAATGTCACCCTGGGCTTGTTTTCCATCAGGTCTTTCTAGGACAGTGGGATGTGTTTCACACATAATTGCCCAGAAGTAAGGCAGGTCAGGGCTTCCCGAGCTGAATGATACACCCTATGACAGCTTCCTGTGTGTTTGTATTTGTTTTTATTATGGATGCCCATTTAGTGTTTCTTCACAGGTGTATTTTTACCTGCTTTTTAAAAATCTGATTCTACTGCTGCATCGGTTACCTGATGTGGAATAGAGTTCCATGTAGTCATGGCTCTATGTAGTTCTGTGGAATAGAGTTCCATGTAGTCATGGCTCTACGTAGTACTGTGGAATAGAGTTCCATGTAGTCATGGCTCTATGTGGTACTGTGGAATAGAGTTCCATGTAGTCATGGCTCTATGTAGTACTGTGGAATAGAGTTCCATGTAGTCATGGCTCTATGTAGTACTGTGGAATAGAGTTCCATGTAGTCATGGCTCTATGTAGTACTGTGGAATAGAGTTCCATGTAGTCATGGCTCTATGTAGTACTGTGGAATAGAGTTCCATGTAGTCATGGCTCTATGTAGTACTGTGGAATAGAGTTCCATGTAGTCATGGCTCTATGTAGTACTGTGTGCCTCCCATAGTCTGTTCTGGACTTTTGGACTGTGAAGAGACCTCTGGTGGCATGTCTTGTGGGGTGGTCAGGGTGTCTGAGCTGTGTGCCAGTAGTTTAAACAGACAGATCGGTGAATTCAACATGTCAATACCTCTCACAAATACAAATAGTGATGAAGTCAATCTCTCCTCCACTTTGAGCCAGGAGGGATTGACATGCATATTATTAATATTAGCTCTCTGTGTATCTCCAAGGCCAGCCGTGCTGCTCTGTTCTGAGCCAAATGCAATTTTCCTAAGTCCCTTTTTGTGGCACCTGACAACACAATTGAACAGTAGTCCAGGTGAGACAACACTAGGGCCTGTAGGACCTGCCTTGTTGATAGTGTTGTTAAGAAGGTAGAAACTAGGGCCTGTAGGACCTGCCTTGTTGATAGTGTTGTTAAGAAGGTAGAAACTAGGACCTGTAGGACCTGCCTTGTTGATAGTGTTGTTAAGAAGGTAGAAACTAGGGCCTGTAGGACCTGCCTTGTTGATAGTGTTGTTAAGAAGGTAGAAACTAGGGCCTGTAGGACCTGCCTTGTTGATAGTGTTGTTAAGAAGGTAGAAACTAGGGCCTGTAGGACCTGCCTTGTTGATAGTGCTGTTAAGAAGGTAGAAACTAGGGCCTGTAGGACCTTCCTTGTTGATAGTGTTGTTAAGAAGGTAGAAACTAGGGCCTGTAGGACCTGCCTTGTTGATAGTGTTGTTAAGAAGGTAGAAACTAGGGCCTGTAGGACCTGCCTTGCTGATAGGGCTGTTAAGAAGGTAGAAACTAGGGCCTGTAGGACCTGCCTTGCTGATAGTGTTGTTAAGAAGGTAGAAACTAGGGCCTGTAGGACCTGCCTTGTTGATAGTGCTGTTAAGAAGGTAGAAACTAGGGCCTGTAGGACCTGCCTTGTTGATAGTGTTGTTAAGAAGGTAGAAACTAGGGCCTGTAGGACCTGCCTTGTTGATAGTGCTGTTAAGAAGGCAGAGTATCACTTTATTATGGACAGACTTCTCCCCATCTTAGCTACTGTTGTATCAATATGTTTTGACCATGACAGTTTACAATCCAGGGTTATTCCAAGCAGTTTAATCACCTCAACTTGCTCAATTTCTACATTATTTATTACAAGATTTAGTTGAGGTTTATGGTGAATTTAGGTTTATAGTGAATAGTGAATAATTTGTCCCAAATACAATGCATTCAGTTTTCTTAAAATATATTTAGGACTAACTTATTCCTTGCCACCCACTCTGAAACTAACTGCAGCTCTTTGTTAAGTGTTGCAGTCATTTCAGTCTCTGTAGTAGCTGACGTGTATAGTGTTGAGTCATCCACATACACAGACACACGGGCTTTACTCAAAGCCAGTCTCATGTCATTAGTAAAGATTGAAAAAAGTAAGGGGCCTAGAGAGCTGCCCTGGGGAATTCATGATTCTACTTGGATTATATTGGAGAGGCTTCCATTAAAGAACATCCTCTGTGTTCTGTTAGACAGGTAACGCTCTATCCACATTGTAGAAGAGGGTGTAGAAGGGGGTGTAGAAGGGGGTGTAGAGCCATAACACATACACTATCGTTCAAAAGTTTGGGGTCACTTAAAAATGTCCTTGTTTTTGAAAGATAACCACATTTGTTGTCCATTAAAATAACATCAAATTGATCAGAAATACAGTGTAGACATTGTTAATGTGATAAATTACGATTGTAGCTGGAAACGGCATATTTTTTTAATGGAATATCTACATAGGAGTTCAGAGGCCCATTATCAGCAACCATCACTCCTGTGTTCCAAAGGCACGTTGTGTTAGCTAATACAAGTTTATCATTTTAAAAGGCTAATTGATCATTAGAAAACCCTTTTGCATTGATGTTAGCACAGCTGAAAACTGAATATATTCTGAATATCAACAGCAACACCTCCACCATTGGCATTTCTGTATTTTCTGTAAATGTTATAACCTTATATTGCTACCACTGTATCATCAAGAGTATTGTCTAAGTGAGTTTCGGAGATGTCATCTGTTGCTAGCAGGTTATTAATTTCATTAAGCTTGTTAAAATATTTTGGGCACTTTTCTGGGATACTTGCATGTTTTCGTTGCTTGACCACAGGTCAAAACATTGTTCTGCAGTTTTGACTGTAGCCTATATCTATATTTGCGGGTTAGGGTTGGGTGCTAGCCTCTGATTTTCACTTGATCACATATAGTGGTAGCAATTGCGGGTGGGTGCGGGTGAACAAACAGCCGACCCGCGCACAGCTAATGTACACCCTGGTCCGTCTAATGTTACTAGCCCCAATTCTGACTTCTGATTTCTGTTTCACTAATATCTGCTCTTGTAAAAGCCTGGGTTTGCTTTACTGGGAAGCTTAGCAGAAGTATATATTATAATTTTATTTATGTTAATGCAGGGTGAGCTTCCTACTAGGGCACACCGCATCAGTGCTAAAAGCATAACCATAAATCTGGTTCATAGGCACATGATCGCTGCATAAAATAACTGTAGGATCAGCATTCAGGGTTTTATTAAGATGGCGCGTTTTACGTGCCCCCAACCGATTGTGTTTCTTTGTTCGTTTATCTGCGTTGTTTGTAACTTATTTGTATACTCATTTTGTACACTACCGTCTCTTATGACTGAAAATAACTTCTAGACATCAGGACTGCTATTACTCACCACGGACTAGCAGAGTCCTTTTTCTTCTTTCACGACTCTGACGAGCCCGAGGCGGAGGATATACGGCTCCCTCGGGGACAGGCCCCAACCCCTGTGATCTGCGTGAAGAGGAGGCGCCGGAGAGCGGGCTGCCTTCTGAGGATTCGGAGGCGATCGAATAAACCCCCACTTCCCTCAGTTCTGCTAGCAAACATGCAATCTTTGGACAATACAATCAGCGAGTTACGCGGAAGATTAAACTACCAACGGGACATTAAAAACTGTAACGTCTTATGCTTCACGGAGTCGTGGATAAATGACGACAATATCAACATACAGCTGGCTGGTTATACGATGTACCGGCAGGATAGAACAGCGGTGTCTGGTTATACGATGTACCAGCAGGATAGAACAGCGGTGTCTGGTTATACGATGTACCGGCAGGATAGAACAGCGGTGTCTGGTTATACGATGTACCAGCAGGATAGAACAGCGGTGTCTGGTTATACGATGTACCAGCAGGATAGAACAGCGGTGTCTGGTTATACGATGTACCGGCAGGATAGAACAGCGGTGTCTGGTTATACGATGTACCGGCAGGATGGAACAGCGGCGTCTGGTAAGACAAGGGACAGCTGTCTATGTATTTTTGTAAATAACAGCTGGTGCACTATATCTTAGGAAGTCTCAAACTATCGCTCGCCCGAGGTCGAGTATATTATGATAAGCTGTAGACAACACTACCTAACGAGAGAGTGCTCATCTCATACCTTTGTAGATGTTTACATACCACCACAGTCAGAGGCTGACACTAAGACAGCATTAAATGAGCTGTATTCCGCCGTAAGCAAACAAGAAAATGTTCACCCAGAGGCGGCGCCCCTAGTGGCCGGGGACTTTAATGCAGGGAAACTTAAGTCCATTGAGGAGTACACCACATGTGTCATTGGCTTCATCAATAAGTGCATTGATGATGTCATCCCCACAGTGACCGTACGTACATACCCCAACCAGAAGCCATGGATAACAGGCAGCATCCGCACTGAGCTAAAGGCTAGAACTTCCGCTTTCAAAGAGCGGGACTTTAACCCAGAAGCTTATAAGAAATCCCGCTATGCCCTCCGACGAACCATCAAACAGGCAAAGCATCAATACAGGACTAAGATCGAGTCATACTCCACTACATACTACGCAAACCATTACAGACTACAAAGGGAAGCACAGCCGAGAGCTGCCCAGTGACACAAGCCTACCAGACGAGCTAAACTACTTCTATGCTCGCTTCGAGGCAAATAACCCTGAAATGTGCATGAGAGCACCAGCTGTTCCGGACTACTGTGTGATCACGCTCTCCGCAGCCGATGTGAGTAAGACCTTTAGACAGGTCAACATTCACAAGGCCGCAGGGCCAGACGGATTACCAGGACGTGTACTCTGAGCATGCGCTGACCAACTAGCAAGTGTCTTCACTGACATTTTCAACCTCTCTCTGTCCGAGTCTGTAATAACAACATGTTTTAAGCAGAGCACCATAGTGCCTGTGCCCAAGAACACTAAGCTAACCTGCCTAAATGACTACAGACCCATAGCACTCACGTCTGTAGCCATGAAGTGATTTGAAATCATCCCAGAAACCCTAGACCCACTACAATTTGCATACTGCCCCAACAGATCCACAGATGATGCAATCTCTATTGCACTCCACATTGCCCTTTCCCACCTGGACAAAAGGAACACCTATGTGAGAATACTATTCATTGACTACAGCTCAGCGTTCAACACCATAGTGCCCTCAAAGGTCATCAATAACCTAAGGACCCTGGGACTGAACACCTCTCTCTGCAACTGGAGCCTGGACTTCCTGACGGGCCACCCCCAGGTGGTCAGGGTAGGTAACAACACATCTGCCATGCTGATCCTCAACACGGGGGCCCCTCAGGGGTGCGTGCTCAGTCCCCTCCTCTACTCCCTGTTCACCCATGACTGCACGGCCAAGCACGACTCCAACATCGTCACTCAATTTGCTGATGACACAACAGTGGTAGGCCTGATCACTGACAACAACGAGACAGCCTATAGTTTAAGTTTACAAGACTCCTGAACATCTAGTCAAATGGCTACCCAGACTATTTGCATTCCCCCCTCTCCACACCACTGCCACTCTCTGTTGTCATAGTCACTTTAATTAACTCTACCTACATGTACATACTACCTCCACTAACAGGTGCACATTGACTCTGTACCCTTGTATATGTTGTTATTTTTTACTGCTAATTACTTGTTACTTTTCTCTCTTATTCTTATTCTTATCCATATTGTTTTGAAACTGCACTGTTGGTTCGTAAGTAAGAATATAACTGTAAGATCTACAGCTGTTGTATTCGACGCATGTGACAATACAATTTGATTTGATTTCAGTTAGAGGGACATACATTAGGTTACTTACATTGTGTCTTCCAACACCCCTGGGATAATGTACATTTTGCTGAAGCATTATGATGACTCAGCGACACAATGGTAGGGATTAACTGAGCTGGACTCGGGTCATTGATAAGTCATTGTCTCAACGCAGCCATATAGTGCTGTGAAAGGATCCAGGAACCCAGATGATTTGGGTGGATCCCATCCTCCTTATAATACTGTGAAAGGATCCAGGAACCCAGATGATTTGGGTGGATCCCATCCTCCTTATAAAGCTGTGAAAGGATCCAGGAACCCAGATGATTTGGGTGGATCCCATCCTCCTTATAATACTGTGAAAGGATCCAGGAACCCAGATGATTTGGGTGGATCCCATCCTCCTTATAATACTGTGAAAGGATCCAGGAACCCAGATGATTTGGGTGGATCCCATCCTCCTTATAGTGCTGTGAAAGGATCCAGGAACCCAGATGATTTGGGTGGATCCCATCCCCCTTATAAAGCTGTGTAAGGATCCAGGAACCCAGATGATTTGGGTGGATCCCATCCTCCTTATACTGCTGAGAAAGGATCCAGGAACCCAGATGATTTGGGTGGATCCCATCCTCCTTATACTGCTGTGAAAGGATCCAGGATCCCAGATGATTTGGGTGGATCTTTTATTAGTGTCCAGCAGAGAGTCGATCAGCTCTTTAAAATCCAGTTTCAACTGTCAGGAGCTGCCCTTCCTAATGTCATTAAAACCTGGCCCCCCTAGCTACTGGGGCGGCAGGGTAGCCTAGTGGTTAGAGCGTTGGACTAGTAACCGGAAGGTTGCGAGTTCAAACCCCCGAGCTGACAAGGTACAAATCTGTCATTCTGCCCCTGAACAGGCAGTTAACCCACTGTTCCTAGGCCGTCATTGAAAATAAGAATGTGTTCTTAACTGACTTGCCTGGTAAAATAAAAAATAAAAAACCCACATGGACTTTGATAGAACCAATGTCCATGTCCTGACGTAGTCCATTCAGGACCAGTCATTTACTCGAGCTCCAGGATAGGACATTGTTTCTACACGAGGAACAGTCACATTTCATACCATGGATCTGCCCAAATTCACAGCTACAGATTGTTACACCAGATAATGTGATTTAACCAAATATTTTGACTGGGAGTAACAGGATAGGTACCGTTTGGAGTAGCAAATCAAACCACATTTGTCACATGTGTCGAATACAACAGGTGTAGTAGACCTCACAGTGAAATGCTGAATACAACAGGTGTAGTAGACCTTACAGTGAAATGCTGAATACAACAGGTGTAGTAGACCTTACAGTGAAATGCTGAATACAACAGGTGCAGTAGACCTCACAGTGAAATGCTGAATACAACAGGTGTAGTAGACCTCACAGTGAAATGCCGAATACAACAGGTGTAGTAGACCTCACAGTGAAATGCTGAATACAACAGGTGTAGTAGACCTCACAGTGAAATGCCGAATACAACAGGTGTAGTAGACCTCACAGTGAAATGCCGAATACAACAGGTGTAGTAGACCTCACAGTGAAATGCCGAATACAACAGGTGTAGTAGACCTCACAGTGAAATGCCGAATACAACAGGTGTAGTAGACCTTACAGTGAAATGCTGAATATAGGGTTAGGGTTATATATTTTGTATAGATAATAACAGAGAGTAGCAGCAGCATATAAGGGGGGAGGGCAATGCAAATAGTCTGGGTATCCTTTTGATTAGATGTTCAGGTGTCTTATGGCTTGGGGAAGAAGCTGTTTAGAAGCCTCTTGGACCTAGACTTGCCATGCGGTAGCAGAGAGAACTAGTCTATGTCTAGGGTGGCTGGAGTCTTTGACAATTTTTAGGGCCTTCCTCTGACACCGCCTGGTATAGAGGTCCTGGACGGCAGGAAGCCCCGGTGATGTACCCTTCTGTAGTGCCTTGCGGTCGGAGAGAATTTTGTAGTGCCTAGCACAGAGAATTTTTGACATACCTTAGCGATGCCTTCTTAGTTCTTCATCTTTGTCCTCGATTCGGGTAAACCGGAGTCTCGTAAAATGTCCGTATCCAGTTGCAGAGTCAGATACAATAAAAACAGTGTAGTACAGTTCAGTGTGTCTCCGGTGTCGAGAACCAGTGATTTACCCAAAGATTTTTGCTCGCCATCTTGTCTATTTCAGGTCTTCTCACTCATTGATGATGTGATTGTGACATGCAGGAACCCAAGTCCTTTTGTTCACCCGACCTAGAATACCTCACAATCAAATGCCGACCGCATTACCTCCCGAGATAATTATCTTCGGTTATCGTCACAGCTGTGTATATTCCCCCTCAAGCCGATACCACGACACCTCTCAAGGAACTACACTGGACCTTGTGCAAACTGGAAACATCATCTTTGGGGCTAATAAAGAAGAGCTGAGAAAAATGCAACCAAAGTTCTATCAACACACGCCTCGCACTTCAAGAAAACTCTTCGTTGTTACGGAATCCGGGATGGCTACAAGGCCCTCCCTTCGGCAAATCAGATCACGACTCCATTTTGCTTAAAATAGGCAGAAACTCAAACAGGAAGTACCTGTGCTAAGGTATTGTCAACACTGGTCTGACCAATCGGAATTCATGCTTCAAGACTGCTTTGATCAAGCGGACTGGGACTTGTTCCAGGTTTCCTCTGAGACAAACATAGACATATACACTAAAACAGTGACTGAGTTCATCAGGAAGGTGTATAGGGGATGTTGTTCCCACTGTGACTATTAAAACCTACCCAAATCAAGAACCGTGAAATAGATGGCAGTATTCATCACAAAAACCGAAAGCACAAACCACCGCATTTAAACCATGGCGACTGGTGACTGGGAATATGGTTGAATACAAGCAGTTCAGTTATGCCCTCAGTAAGGTAATCAAAATACCCTCCTCTTCCTCCTCCAGAAAACCAAGCTGACGCCCAGCGGCGCTGATGTCATCAACCCCCCCCCCCCTTCTGTGAAAGCTTGTTGGCCTACGTGTGATGAGACTGATAGCCCTGACAGCGTGGAGGGTAGCAGGGTAGCTTAAATTTCCCCATTTGATATAAATGATGACAACATCAAGATTATATTATACAGTTGAAGTTGGAAGTTTACATACACTTAGGTTGGAGTCATTAAAACTCGTTTTTCAACCACTCCCCCAATTTTTTATTAACAAACTATAGTTTTGGCAAGTCGGTTAGGACATCTACTTTGTGCATGACACAAGTCATTTTTCCAACAATTGTTTACAGACAGATTATTTCACTTATAATTCGCTGTATCACAATTCCAGTGGGTCAGGAGTTTACATACGCTAATTTGTTTGTGCCTTTAAACAGCTTGGAAAATTCCAGAAAATTATGTCATGGCTTTAGAAGCTTCTGATAGGCTAATTGATGTCATTTGAGCCACTTGGAGGTGTACCTGTGGATGTATTTCAAGGCCTACCTTCAAACTCAGTGCCTTCACAAAATAGATGGCTTCATGAGGTAGGAAAATGATGTGGTTATATTGAAGCAACATCTCAAGACATCAGTCAGGAAGTTAAAGCTTGGTCACAAATGGGTCTTCCAAATGGACAATGACCCCAAACATACTTCCAAATGGGTCTTCCAAATGGACAATGATCCCAAGCATACTTCCAAAGTTGTGTCAAAATGGCTTAAGAACAACAAAGTCAATGTATTGGAGTGGCCATCACAAAGCCCTGACCTCAATCCCATAGAAAATGTGTGGGCAGAACTGAAAAATGTGTGTGAGCAAGGAGGCCTACAAATCTGTCTCAGTTGAACCAGCTCTGTCAGGAGGAATGGGCCAAAACCCAACTTATTGTGGGAAGCTTGTGGAAGGCTACCCAAATTGTTTGACCCAAGATAAACAATTTCAAGGTAATGCTACCAAATACTAATTGAGTGTATGTAAACTTCTGACCCACTGGGAATGTGATGAAAGAAATAAAAGCTGAAATAAATCGTTTTCTCTACTATTATTCTATTATTCTGACATTTCACATTCTTAAAATAAAGTGGTGATCCTAACTGACCAAAGACAGGGAATTTTTACTAAGATGAAATGTCAGGAATTGTGAAAAACGGAGTTTAAATGTATTTGGCTAAGGTGTATGTAAACTTCCGACTTCAACTGAACATATCGTGTTATCGTGTTAGACAAACAGACCGATCCTGGAGACAAACAGACCGATCCTGGAGACAAACGGACCGATCCTGGAGACAAACGGACCGATCCTGGAGACAAACAGACCGATCCTGAAGACAAACGGACCGATCCTGGAGACAAACGGACCGATCCTGGAGACAAACGGACCGATCCTGGAGACAAACGGACCGAGCCTAGAGACAAAAGGACCGATCCTGGAGACAAACGGACCGATCCTGGAGCCAAACGGACCGATCCTGGAGACAAACGGACCGATCCTGGAGACAAACGGACCGATCCTGGAGACAAACGATCCTGGAGACAAACGGACCGATCCTGGAGACAAACGGACCGATCCTGGAGACAAACGGACCGATCCTGGAGACAAACGGACCGATCCTGGAGACAAACGATCCTGGAGACAAACGGACCGATCCTGGAGACAAACGATCCTGGAGACAAACGGACCGATCCTGGAGACAAACGATCCTGGAGACAAACGGACCGATCCTGGAGACAAACGATCCTGGAGACAAACGGACCGATCCTGGAGACAAACGGACCGATCCTGGAGACAAACGATCCGATCCTGGAGACAAACGGACCGATCCTGGAGACAAACGATCCTGGAGACAAACGGACCGATCCTGGAGACAAACGATCCTGGAGACAAATGGACCGAGCCTAGAGACAAACGGACCGATCCTGGAGACAAACGGACCGATCCTTTAGCCAAACGGACCGATCCTGGAGACAAACGGACCGATCCTGAAGACAAACGGACCGATCCTGGAGACAAACGATCCTGGAGACAAACGGACCGATCCTGGAGGCAAACGATCCTGGAGACAAACGGACCGATCCTGGAGACAAACGATCCTGGAGACAAACGGACCGATCCTGGAGACAAACGATCCTGGAGACAAACGATCCTGGAGACAAACGGACCGATCCTGGAGACAAACGATCCTGGAGACAAACGGACCGATCCTGGAGACAAACGGACCGATCCTGGAGACAAACGATCCGATCCTGGAGACAAACGGACCGATCCTGGAGACAAACGATCCTGGAGACAAACGGACCGATCCTGGAGACAAACGATCCTGGAGACAAATGGACCGAGCCTAGAGACAAACGGACCGATCCTGGAGCCAAACGGACCGAGCCTAGAGACAAACGGACCGATCCTGGAGACAAACGGACCGAGCCTAGAGACAAACGATCCTGGAGACAAACAGACCGATCCTGGAGACAAACGGACCGATCCTGGAGACAAACGGACCGATCCTGGAGACAAACGGACAGATCCTGGAGACAAACGGACAGATCCTGGAGACAAACGAACCGATCCTGGAGACAAACGGACCGATCCTGGAGACAAACGGACCGATCCTGGAGACAAACGGACCGATCCTGGAGACAAACGGACCGATCCTGGAGCCAAACGGACCGATCCTGGAGCCAAACGGACCGAGCCTAGAGACAAACGGACCGATCCTGGAGACAAACGGACCGATCCTGGAGACAAACGGACCGATCCTGGAGACAAACGGACCGAGCCTGGAGACAAACGGACCGAGCCTGGAGACAAAAAAGTGCAGGTGCATTTCAAATGGGTTGTACGACAGATTAACCTCTTAGTCCGCCCCATCCCGCATGCGGTATCGTTACTACAGCCTCAAGCTCATTAGCATAATGCAACGTTAGCGATTTTTTTTAAATCGCAAATGAAACGAAATAAATATGCCTGTTCTCAAGCTTAGCCTTTTCTTAACAATCCTGTCGTCTCAGATTTTCAAAATATGCTTTAGATCCAGAGAAAATCACTAATTTGTGTAAGAGTGGTGATAGCTAGCTTAGCGTTAGCATTAGCATTTAGCACGCAACATATTCACAAAAACCAGCCAAGGAATCAAATAAAATAATTTACCTTTGAAGAACTTCAGATGTTTCAATGAGGAGACTCTCAGTTACATAGCAGATGTCCAGTTTTTCCTGAAAGATTCTTGTGTAGGACACATCGTTCACTTTTGTTACTATGCATATGGCTACCGAAACTAACCGAAAATTCAGTCACCTACATGTCGAACTTTTTTCCGAATTAACTCCATAATATCGACTGAAACATGGAAAACGTTGTTTGAATCAATCCTGAAGGTGGTTTGTCATATTTCTCTCCATTGAAAGCACCGTCCTTGTAGCCTGGTTTGTTCTGAGATTTGAATGGAAAAATACCGGGACCTGACTTTTGCGCACCAATTGGCACCGCAGACACCTAGCGGGACACCTGGTAAATGTAGTCTCTTATGGTCAATCTTCCAATGATATGCCTACAAATACGTCACAATGCTGCAGAGACCTTGGGGAAACAAGAGAAAGAGTCCGTTTATTCCTGTCGCATTCACAGCCATATAAGGCGATCATGGAAAACGTAGCCTCAGAAATCCTGTGCATTTCCTGGTTGGTCATACATCTTGGTTTTGCCCGAAACATTTGTTCTAAGGGACTCACAGTGAAAATCTTTGCATTTCTGGAAACGTAAGACTGTCTTCTTTCCAAAACTATCAATTCCAAGCATATTCGAGCATCTTTTCGTGACAAAATATTGCGCTTAAAACGGGCACGTCTTTTTATCCAAAAATGAAATACTGCCCCTATAGGACTAACAGGTTAAAAACCCCGTAGATGGTTGTGTTATTCACCAAAAATGGGCCGGGTATACAGTGAGCCATGTTGGCTCTTTGGAGCCAGAATGTGTCATGGACTGTGGGAATGGATAGACTGATTTTATACACCGCACTAAACTTTCTATCCAAGCTGGGAAAGAGCGCGAGGAAGGCTCATACAGGCTCTGGCTATACATGACATTTGTATAATTATTTATTTTTATCAATTGGTTGCTGATTAGTATGCTGTTGCATTGAACATGTATTTTACAATCTGCAATGTTTGAATTTCCAACTTCAATTACTGAACCAGTCAGTACATGGTTGCCGGGCCAACCAAAAGTGGTTTTATTTGTCCAAATACTTATAACTTCTTCAAATTGGAGGAACTTGGTACACAAAGTTGTTGTTTTTTCCTAAAAAATGTGAAACAAAAATACCCTCAAATAAAAGGTGACATTTTGTACTGTTGCCTAATATGAAACATTTATTTTTATCTCATGTCCAAAATGCTGGAGTATAGAGACACATTTATTTGTGCTTCACTGTCCAAATAAATACAGAGCTCTGATTGTATCTTTACACATTTATATCCATAACTGTAAGTGTCTTTATCTATATACCATTTACATGATTAATAAGCTCTACAGATTTAGTTTTTCCCGACTGAATCGGAAAAAAGCAACTTCTCTGGTTGAAAACAGCCATAGATATGAGACGGAAACCTTTTTCTAGTGTAACAATTGACTCAAGTGTAAATAGGAAAACTATTTATTTAGTAAAACTGAGATTTACGAGATGATTAAGGAAAACAAATTGTATGTCACGGAATTTAAGGCTATGCAATAGTTTTCCTTCCTTCTATTTCAATCATGCCCATATGCCCACAGCTGTAACGAATATGATGGGAGACATGATGGGAGACAGAGTGCTGGTTTCAAGCTCAGGGCGCAGCAGGTGTTTTATTGGTAAAGGACCACAGGAGGAGGCAGGTAGCTGGGTTCAGGGCCAGGTAGAAGGTCATACACAGGAGGAGGCAGGTAGCTGGGTCCAGGGGCAGGCAGAAGGTCATACACAGGAGGAGGCAGGTAGCTGGGTTCAGGGCCAGGTAGAAGGTCATACACAGGAGGAGGCAGGTAGCTGGGTTCAGGGTCAGGTAGAAGGTCATACACAGGAGGAGGCAGGTAGCTGGGTTCAGGGGCAGGCAGAAGGTCATACACAGGAGGAGGCAGGTAGCTGGGTTCAGGGCCAGGTAGAAGGTCATACACAGGAGGAGGCAGGTAGCTGGGTTCAGGGCCAGGTAGAAGGTCATACACAGGAGGAGGCAGGTAGCTGGGTTCAGGGCCAGGTAGAAGGTCATACACAGGAGGAGGCAGGTAGCTGGGTCCAGGGGCAGGCAGAAGGTCATACACAGGAGGAGGCAGGTAGCTGGGTTCAGGGCCAGGTAGAAGGTCATACACAGGAGGAGGCAGGTAGCTGGGTTCAGGGCCAGGTAGAAGGTCATACACAGGGACTCCAAACAAGGACAATGACCCCAAGCATACTTCCAAAGAAAGGGAGCGCTGTCCTCGGATAAGCTTTCTACATTCTAATCTTACCTCATTATATAATTATAATGTCAAGACGGATCAGCTCCTATTATCACCTACAGCTGCAAATACTGAGACGGATTATACTAATGCTTACCAAATAAAAATGTACTAAATCCCTGATTTGGCACATCATTGATCACGCTAGGCTACGCAGCATGAAATATACTGAGTCAAATTACAGACAGTAGCCTACAAGTAGCAAAATATAACTCAATTGATTGAACATGATTAAGATAAGCATTACAGCCTACTATATATATATATATTATGTTGTTATCTCGGTTTTCATTTGAATAATATTTTTTATACGTTGAGTGTTTGAATCGATTGGAAAGACAGCTTTGTTGTGTTTTTTGTGACGACCTGGACCTCCCTATTTTGAAGTCACAGTGCAGTTAAAATACACATTTTCCTGTGTTTTTATTGGGTTGAACGGTTCTGGGAACTTTCCCCAAATTCCCAGGTTTCCTGTAAAGGAAAAGGTTTATGTTACAAACTCTTAACACGGCTGCTGGTGAGGGAATAAGAATAATTGTAGTCCCTGATGGCTGTGTTGATGGGGCTGATGGCTGTGTTGATGGGGCTGATGGCTGTGTTGATGGGGCTGATGGCTGTGTTGATGGGGCTGATGGCTGTGTTGATGGGGCTGATGGCTGTGTTGATGGGGCTGATGGCTGTGTTGATGGGGATGATGGTTGTGTTGATGGGGCTGATGGCTGTGTTGATGGGGATGATGGCTGTGTTGATGGGGATGATGGCTGTGTTGATGGGGCTGATGGCTGTGTTGACGGGCCTGATGGCTGTGTTGATGGGGCTGATGGTTGTGATATGTGTTCCAGGTGGATGGGGCTGATGGCTGTGTTGATGGGGCTGATGGTTGTGATATGTGTTCCAGGTGGATGGGGCTGATGGCTGTGTTGATGGGGCTGATGGCTGTGTTGATGGGGCTGATGGCTGTGTTGATGGGGCTGATGGCTGTGTTGATGGGGCTGATGGTTGTGATATGTGTTCCAGGTGGATGGGGCTGATGGCTGTGTTGATGGGGCTGATGGTTGTGATATGTGTTCCAGGTGGATGGGGCTGATGGCTGTGTTGATGGGGCTGATGGTTGTGTTGATGGGGCTGATGGCTGTGTTGATGGGGCTGATGGCTGTGTTGACGGGCCTGATGGCTGTGTTGATGGGGCTGATGGTTGTGATATGTGTTCCAGGTGGATGGGGCTGATGGCTGTGTTGATGGGGCTGATGGCTGTGTTGATGGGGCTGATGGTTGTGTTGATGGGATTGATGGCTGTGTTGTTGGGGCTGATGGCTGTGTTGTTGGGGCTGATGGTTGTGTGTGGTCTGTGTTCCAGGTGGATGGGGCTGATGGCTGTGTGTGGTCTGTGTTCCAGGTGGATGGGGCTGATGGCTGTGTGTGGTCTGTGTTCCAGGTGGATGGGGCTGATGGCTGTGTTGTGATCTGTGTTCCAGGTGGATGGGGCTGATGGTTGTGTTGATGGGGCTGATGGTTGTGATATGTGTTCCAGGTGGATGGGGCTGATGGTTGTGTTGATGGGGCTGATGGTTGTGTTGATGGGGCTGATGGCTGTGTTGATGGGGCTGATGGCTGTGTTGATTGGGCTGATGGTTGTGTTGATGGGGATGATGGCTGTGTTGATGGGGCTGATGGTTGTATTGATGGGGCTGATGGCTGTGTTGATGGGGCTGATGGTTGTGTTGTGATGTGTTCCAGGTGGATGGGGCTGATGGCTGTGTTGATGGGGCTGATGGCTGTGTTGATGGGGCTGATGGTTGTGATATGTGTTCCAGGTGGATGGGGCTGATGGCTGTGTTGATGGGGCTGATGGCTGTGTTGATGGGGCTGATGGTTGTGATATGTGTTCCAGGTGGATGGGGCTGATGGCTGTGTTGATGGGGCTGATGGCTGTGTTGATGGGGCTGATGGCTGTGTTGATGGGGCTGATGGTTGTGTTGATGGGAATGATGGCTGTGTTGTTGGGGCTGATGGCTGTGTTGTTGGGGCTGATGGTTGTGTTGTGGTCTGTGTTCCAGGTGGATGGGGCTGATGGCTGTGTTGATGGGGCTGATGGCTGTGTTGATGGGGCTGATGGTTGTGTTTATGGGGCTGATGGTTGTGTTGTGATCTGTGTTCCAGGTGGATGGGGCACTAGGAGCTGAGGAGATGGTGGAGACTCTGACAGAGAGGAATCTAGACCTGGAGGAGAAAGTCAGAGAGCTGAGAGAGACCGTCGTTGATCTGGTGAGACAGATACACCACAGACAAACTGGCACAGACACACCACAGAACAACTAGGACAGACACAAGACAGACACACCACAGACCAACTGGGACAGACACAGACCAACTGGGACAGACACAGACCAACTGGGACAGACACAGACCAACTGGGACAGACACAGACCAACTAGGACAGACACAGACCAACTAGGACAGACACACCACAGACCAACTAGGACAGACACAGACCAACTAGGACAGACACAGACCAATTAGGACAGACACACCACAGACCTTCTAGGACAGACACACCACAGACCAACTGGGACAGACACAACACAGACCAACTGGGACAGACACAGACCAACTAGGACAGACACAGACCAACAGGGACAGACACAGACCAACTAGGACAGACACACCACAGACCAACTGGGACAGACACAACACAGACCAACTGGGACAGAAACAGACCAACTGGGACAGACACAGACCAACTGGGACAGACACAGACCAACTAGGACAGACACAGACCAACAGGGACAGACACAGACCAACTAGGACAGACACACCACAGACCAACTAGGACAGACACACCACAGACCAACTAGGACAGACACAGACCAACTGGGACAGACACACCACAGATCAACTAGGACAGACACAGAGCAACTGGGACAGACACACCACAGACCAACTGGGACAGACACACCACAGACCAACTAGGACAGACACAGACCAACTGGGACAGACACAGACCAACTGGGACAGACACACCACAGACCAACTAGGACAGACACAGACCAACTGGGACAGACACAGACCAACTATGACAGACCAACTGGGACAGACACAGACCAACTAGGACAGACACACCACAGAACAACTGGGACAGACACAGACCAACTGGGACAGACACAGACCAACTAGGACAGACACAGACCAACTAGGAAAGACACAGACCAACTAGGACAGACACACCACAGACCAACTGGGACAGACACAGACCAACTGGGACAGACACAGACCAACTAGGACAGACACAGACCAACTAGGAAAGACACACCACAGACCAACTGGGACAGACACAGACCAACTAGGACAGACACACCCCAGACCAACTAGGACAGACACAGACCAACTAGGACAGACACACCACAGACCAACTAGGACAGACACAGACCAACTGGGACAGACACAGACCAACTAGGACAGACACAGACCAACTGGGACAGACACACCACAGACCAACTGGGACAGACACACTACAGACCTTCTAGGACAGACACACCACAGACCAACTGGGACAGACACAGACCAACTGGGACAGACACAGACCAACTAGGACAGACACAGACCAACTGGGACAGACACACCACAGACCAACTGGGACAGACACACTACAGACCTTCTAGGACAGACACACCACAGACCAACTGGGACAGACACAGACCAACTGGGACAGACACAGACCAACTAGGACAGACACAGACCAACTGGGACAGACACACCACAGACCAACTGGGACAGACACACTACAGACCTTCTAGGACAGACACACCACAGACCAACTAGGATAGACACACCACAGACCAACTAGGATAGACACACCACAGACCAACTAGGATAGACACACCACAGACCAACTAGGATAGACACACCACAGACCAACTAGGATAGACACACCACAGACCAACTAGGACAGACACAGACCAACTGGGACAGACACACCACAGACCAACTAGGATAGATACAGACCAACTGGGACAGACACAGACCGACTAGGACAGACACACCACAGACCTTCTAGGACAGACACAGACCAACTGGGACAGACACACCACAGACCTTCTAGGACAGACACAGACCAACTGGGACAGACACAGACCAACTGGGACAGACACAGACAAACTGGGACAGACACACCACAGACCTTCTAGGACAGACACAGACCAACTGGGACAGACACAGACCAACTGGGACAGACACAGACAAACTGGGACAGACACACCACAGACCTTCTAGGACAGACACACCACAGACCAACTGGGACAGACACAACACAGACCAACTGGGACAGACACAACACAGACCAACTGGGACAGACACAGACCAACTGGGACAGACACAGACCAACTAGGACAGACACACCACAGACCAACTAGGACAGACACAGACCAACTGGGACAGACCAACAGACCAACTGGGACAGACCAACTAGGACAGACACACCACAGACCTTCTAGGACAGACACAGACCAACTGGGACAGACACACCACAGACCAACTAGGACAGACACAGACCAACTGGGACAGACACACCACAGATCTTCTAGGACAGACACAACACAGACCAACTGGGACAGACACAACACAGACCAACTGGGACAGACACAGACCAACTAGGACAGACACAGACCAACTGGGACAGACACAGACCAACTGGGACAGACACACCACAGACCTTCTAGGACAGGCATGGTTGGGGGTCAATTCCATTTCAATTCCAGTCAATTCAGGAAGTACACTGAAATTCAAATTATCTTCAATGCTTTTCAACGGGGTAAAATGTGGAGTTTAATTAGAATTTGGTTTACTTCCTAGACATTTTAGATAAACATTGTATTTCTGTGTTCCGAATTTCACTACACCTGACTACAACAGGTGTAGTAGACCTTACAGTGAAATGCTGAATACAACAGGTGTAGTAGACCTTACAGTGAAATGCTGAATACAACAGGTGTAGTAGACCTTACAGTGAAATGCTGAATACAACAGGTGTAGTAGACCTTACAGTGAAATGCTGAATACAACAGGTGTAGTAGACCTCACAGTGAAATGCTGAATACAACAGGTGTAGTAGACCTTACAGTGAAATGCTGAATACAACTGGTGTAGTAGACCTTACAGTGAAATGCTGAATACAACAGGTGTAGTAGACCTCACAGTGAAATGCTGAATACAACAGGTGTAGTAGACCTTACAGTGAAATGCTGAATACAACAGGTGTAGTAGACCTTACAATGAAATGCTGAATACAACAGGTGTAGTAGACCTCACAGTGAAATGCTGAATACAACAGGTGTAGTAGACCTTACAGTGAAATGCTGAATACAACAGGTGTAGTAGACCTTACAGTGAAATGCTGAATACAACAGGTGTAGTAGACCTCACAGTGAAATGCTGAATACAACAGGTATAGTAGACCTCACAGTGAAATACTGAATACAACAGGTGTGGTAGACCTTACAGTGAAATGCTGAATACAACAGGTGTAGTAGACCTTACAGTGAAATGATGAATACAACAGGTGTAGTAGACCTCACAGTGAAATGCTGAATACAACATGTGTAGTAGACCTTACAGTGAAATGCTGAATACAACAGGTGTAGTAGACCTCACAGTGAAATGCTGAATACAACAGGTGTAGTAGACCTCACAGTGAAATTCTGAATACAACAGGTGTAGTAGACCTCACAGTGAAATGCTGAATACAACAGGTGTAGTAGACCTTACAGTGAAATGCTGAATACAACAGGTGTAGTAGACCTCACAGTGAAATGCTGAATACAACAGGTGTGGTAGACCTTACAGTGAAATGCTGAATACAACAGGTGTAGTAGACCTTACAGTGAAATGCTGAATACAACAGGTGTAGTAGACCTTACAGTGAGATGCTGAATACAATACAGTGAAATGCTGAATACAACAGGTGTAGTAGACCTTACAGTGAAATGCTGAATACAACAGGTGTAGTAGACCTCACAGTGAAATGCTGAATACAACAGGTGTAGTAGACCTCACAGTGAAATGCTGAATACAACAGGTGTAGTAGACCTTACAGTGAAATGCTGAATACAACAGGTGTAGTAGACCTCACAGTGAAATGCTGAATACAACAGGTGTAGTAGACCTTACAGTGAAATGCTGAATACAACAGGTGTAGTAGACCTTACAGTGAAATGCTGAATACAACAGGTGTAGTAGACCTCACAGTGAAATGCTGAATACAACAGGTGTAGTAGACCTTACAGTGAAATGCTGAATACAACAGGTGTAGTAGACCTCACAGTGAAATGCTGAATACAACAGGTGTAGTAGACCTTACAGTGAAATGCTGAATACAACAGGTGTAGTAGACCTCACAGTGAAATGCTGAATACAACAGGTGTAGTAGACCTTACAGTGAAATGCTGAATACAACAGGTGTAGTAGACCTTACAGTGAAATGCTGAATACAACAGGTGTAGTAGACCTTACAGTGAAATGCTGAATACAACAGGTGTAGTAGACCTTACAGTGAAATGCTGAATACAACAGGTGTAGTAGACCTCACAGTGAAATGCTGAATACAACAGGTGTAGTAGACCTCACAGTGAAATGCTGAATACAACAGGTGTAGTAGACCTTACAGTGAAATGCTGAATACAACAGGTGTAGTAGACCTCACAGTGAAATGCTGAATACAACAGGTGTAGTAGACCTTACAGTGAAATGCTGAATACAACAGGTGTAGTAGACCTTACAGTGAAATGCTGAATACAACAGGTGTAGTAGACCTCACAGTGAAATGCTGAATACAACAGGTGTAGTAGACCTTACAGTGAAATGCTGAATACAACAGGTGTAGTAGACCTCACAGTGAAATGCTGAATACAACAGGTGTAGTAGACCTCACAGTGAAATGCTGAATACAACAGGTGTAGTAGACCTTACAGTGAAATGCTGAATACAACAGGTGTAGTAGACCTTACAGTGAAATGCTGAATACAACAGGTGTAGTAGACCTTACAGTGAAATGCTGAATACAACAGGTGTAGTAGACCTTACAGTGAAATGCTGAATACAACAGGTGTAGTAGACCTTACAGTGAAATGCTGAATACAACAGGTGTAGTAGACCTTACAGTGAAATGCTGAATACAACAGGTGTAGTAGACCTTACAGTGAAATGCTGAATACAACAGGTGTAGTAGACCTTACAGTGAAAT
>NC_088407.1:90429014-90444014 GCF_034236695.1 Oncorhynchus nerka
TACTTACGAGCCCATTAACCAACAGTTTTAAAAAACAATATGGGGTCTGTACACAGCGTAGTACCTTCACTGATGTGTTTTTTTTTGCTCTACAAAAAACAAAACGTAAGCGTGACCTTGTGCTCTGTGATTGGTCTGTTTCTACAGGAAGCCATCAACGAAATGAATGATGAACTCCAGGAGAACGCCAGAGAGACGGAGCTGGAGCTCAGAGAGATGCTGGATCTGGGCGGAGGCAGGGTCAGGGAGGCGGAGAAACGGGTGGAAGCTGCTCAGGAGACCGTAGCTGACTATCAACAGACCATCAAGAAGTACCGTGAGCTGACCGCTCACCTGCAGGAGGTGAACAGAGAGCTGACCAGCCAGCAGGAAGCCACAGCTGAGCAGCAGCAGCAGCCTCCAGCTGAGATGTTTGACTTCAAGATCAAGTTTGCTGAGACTAAGGCCTATGCCAAGGTGAGATGTACACAGTGTACCTGGTCAACAGTGTCCCGTGCACAACATCACCATGACTACCTGTCCACAACAGTACCATGACTACCTGTCCACAACATCACCATGACTACCTGTCCACAACATCACCATGACTACCTGTCCACAACATCACCATGACTACCTGTCCACAACAGTACCATGACTACCTGTCCACAACATCACCATGACTACCTGTCCACAACATCACCATGACTACCTGTCCACAACAGTACCATGACTACCTGTCCACAACAGTACCATGACTACGTGTCCACAACATCACCATGACCACCTGTCCACAACATCACCATGACTACCTGTCCACAACAGTACCATGACTACCTGTCCACAACATTACCATGACTACCTGTCCACAACAGTTCCATGACTACCTGTCCACAACATTACCATGACTACCTGTCCACAACAGTACCATGACTACCTGTCCACAACAGTACCATGACTACATGTCCACAACATTACCATGACTACCTGTCCACAACAGTACCATGACTACCTGTACACAACAGTACCATGACTACCTGTCCACAACAGTACCATGACTACGTGTCCACAACATTACCATGACTACCTGTCCACAACAGTACCATGACTACCTGTCCACAACATCACCATGACTACCTGTCATCAACAGTACCATGACTACCTGTCCACAACATTACCATGACTACCTGTCCACAACATTACCATGACTACGTGTCCACAACAGTACCATGACTACCTGTCCACAACAGTACCATGACTACCTGTCCACAACAGTACCATGACTACCTGTCCACAACAGTATCATGACTACCTGTCCACAACATTACCATGACTACCTGTCCACAACAGTACCATGACTACCTGTCCACAACAGTACCATGACTACCTGTCCACAACAGTATCATGACTACCTGTCCACAACATTACCATGACTACCTGTCCACAACATTACCATGACTACCTGTCCACAACAGTACCATGACTACCTGTCCACAACAGTACCATGACTACCTGTCCACAACATTACCATGACTACCTGTCCACAACATTACCATGACTACCTGTCCACAACATTACCATGACTACCTGTCCACAACAGTACCATGACCACCTGTCCACAACAGTACCATGACTACCTGTCCACAACATCACCATGACTACCTGTCCACAACAGTACCATGACTACCTGTCCACAACAGTACCATGACTACCTGTCCACAACATCACCATGACTACCTGTCCACAACAGTACCATGACTACCTGTCCACAACATCACCATGACTGCCTGTCCACAACATTACCATGACTACCTGTCCACAACAGTACCATGACTACCTGTCCACAACAGTACAATGACTACCTGTCCAGAACAGTACCATGACTACCTGTCCACAACATTACCATGACTACCTGTCCACAACATCACCATGACTACCTGTCCACAACATTACCATGACTACCTGTCCACAACAGTACCATGACTACCTGTCCACAGCAGTACCATGACTACCTGTCCACAACATCACCATGACTACCTGTCCACAACATCACCATGACTACCTGTCCACAACAGTACCATGACTACCTGTCCACAACATCACCATGACTACCTGTCCACAACAGTACCATGACTACCTGTCCACAACAGTACCATGACTACCTGTCCACAACATCACCATGACTACCTGTCCACAACAGTACCATGACTACCTGTCCACAACATCACCATGACTACCTGTCCACAACATTACCATGACTACCAGTCCACAACAGTACCATGACTACCTGTCCACAACAGTACCATGACTACCTGTCCAGAACAGTACCATGACTACCTGTCCAGAACCTTACCATGACTACCTGTCCACAACATTACCATGACTACCTGTCCACAACATCACCATGACTACCTGTCCACAACATCACCATGACTACCTGTCCACAACATCACCATGACTACCTGTCCACAACAGTACCATGACTACCTGTCCACAACATCACCATGACTACCTGTCCACAACATCACCATGACTACCTGTCCACAACATCACCATGATTACCTGTCCACAACAGTACCATGACTACCTGTCCACAACATCACCATGACTACCTGTCCACAACATCACCATGACTACCTGTCCACAACAGTACCATGACTACCTGTCCACAACAGTACCATGACTACGTGTCCACAACATCACCATGACCACCTGTCCACAACATTACCATGACTACCTGTCCACAACAGTACCATGACTACCTGTCCACAACATTACCATGACTACCTGTCCACAACAGTACCATGACTACCTGTCCACAACAGTACCATGACTACATGTCCACAACATTACCATGACTACCTGTCCACAACAGTACCATGACTACCTGTACACAACAGTACCATGACTACCTGTCCACAACATCACCATGACTACCTGTCCACAACAGTACCATGACTACCTGTCCACAACATTAACATGACTACGTGTCCACAACATCACCATGACTACCTGTCCACAACAGTACCATGACTACCTGTCCACAACAGTACCATGACTACCTGTCCACAACATTACCATGACTACCTGTCCACAACATTACCATGACTACGTGTCCACAACAGTACCATGACTACCTGTCCACAACAGTACCATGACTACCTGTCCACAACAGTACCATGACTACCTGTCCACAACAGTATCATGACTACCTGTCCACAACATTACCATGACTACCTGTCCACAACAGTACCATGACTACCTGTCCACAACAGTACCATGACTACCTGTCCACAACAGTATCATGACTACCTGTCCACAACATTACCATGACTACCTGTCCACAACATTACCATGACTACCTGTCCACAACAGTACCATGACTACGTGTACACAACAGTACCATGACTACCTGTCCACAACATTACCATGATTACCTGTCCACAACAGTACCATGACTACCTGTACACAACAGTACCATGACTACCTGTCCACAACAGTACCATGACTACGTGTCCACAACATTACCATGACTACCTGTCCACAACAGTACCATGACTACCTGTCCACAACATTACCATGACTACCTGTCCACAACAGTACCATGACTACCTGTCCACAACAGTACCATGACTACCTGTCCACAACATTACCATGACTACCTGTCCACAACATTACCATGACTACCTGTCCACAACATTACCATGACTACCTGTCCACAACAGTACCATGACCACCTGTCCACAACAGTACCATGACTACCTGTCCACAACATCACCATGACTACCTGTCCACAACAGTACCATGACTACCTGTCCACAACAGTACCATGACTACCTGTCCACAACATCACCATGACTGCCTGTCCACAACATTACCATGACTACCTGTCCACAACAGTACCATGACTACCTGTCCACAGCAGTACCATGACTACCTGTCCACAACATCACCATGACTACCTGTCCACAACATCACCATGACTACCTGTCCACAACAGTACCATGACTACCTGTCCACAACATCACCATGACTACCTGTCCACAACAGTACCATGACTACCTGTCCACAACAGTACCATGACTACCTGTCCACAACATCACCATGACTACCTGTCCACAACATCACCATGACTACCTGTCCACAACATTACCATGACTACCTGTCCACAACAGTACCATGACTACCTGTCCACAACAGTACCATGACTACCTGTCCACAACAGTACCATGACTACGTGTCCACAACATTACCATGACTACCTGTCCACAACAGTACCATGACTACCTGTCCACAACATTACCATGACTACCTGTCCACAACAGTACCATGACTACCTGTCCACAACAGTACCATGACTACCTGTCCACAACATTACCATGACTACCTGTCCACAACATTACCATGACTACCTGTCCACAACATTACCATGACTACCTGTCCACAACAGTACCATGACCACCTGTCCACAACAGTACCATGACTACCTGTCCACAACATCACCATGACTACCTGTCCACAACAGTACCATGACTACCTGTCCACAACAGTACCATGACTACCTGTCCACAACATCACCATGGCTACCTGTCCACAACAGTACCATGACTACCTGTCCACAACATCACCATGACTGCCTGTCCACAACATTACCATGACTACCTGTCCACAACATTACCATGACTACCTGTCCACAACAGTACCATGACTACCTGTCCACAACAGTACAATGACTACCTGTCCAGAACAGTACCATGACTACCTGTCCACAACATTACCATGACTACCTGTCCACAACATCACCATGACTACCTGTCCACAACATTACCATGACTACCTGTCCACAACAGTACCATGACTACCTGTCCACAGCAGTACCATGACTACCTGTCCACAACATCACCATGACTACCTGTCCACAACATCACCATGACTACCTGTCCACAACAGTACCATGACTACCTGTCCACAACATCACCATGACTACCTGTCCACAACAGTACCATGACTACCTGTCCACAACAGTACCATGACTACCTGTCCACAACATCACCATGACTACCTGTCCACAACAGTACCATGACTACCTGTCCACAACATCACCATGACTACCTGTCCACAACATCACCATGACTACCTGTCCACAACAGTACCATGACTACCTGTCCACAACAGTACCATGACTACCTGTCCAGAACAGTACCATGACTACCTGTCCAGAACCTTACCATGACTACCTGTCCACAACATTACCATGACTACCTGTCCACAACATCACCATGACTACCTGTCCACAACATTACCATGACTACCTGTCCACAACAGTACCATGACTACCTGTCCACAACAGTACCATGACTACCTGTCCACAACATCACCATGACTACCTGTCCACAACATCACCATGACTACCTGTCCACAACAGTACCATGACTACCTGTCCACAACATCACCATGACTACCTGTCCACAACATCACCATGACTACCTGTCCACAACAGCACCATGACTACCTGTCCACAACATTACCATGACTACCTGTCCACAACATTACCATGACTACCTGTCCACAACAGTACCATGACTACCTGTCCACAACAGTACCATGACTACCTGTCCACAACATCACCATGACTACCTGTCCACAACAGTACCATGACTACCTGTCCACAACATCACCATGACTACCTGTCCACAACATTACCATGACTACCTGTCCACAACAGTACCATGACTACCTGTCCACAACATCACCATGACTACCTGTCCACAACATTACCATGACTACCTGTCCACAACATCACCATGACTACCTGTCCACAACATTACCATGACTACCTGTCCACAACAGTACCATGACTACCTGTCCACAACAGTACCATGACTACCTGTCCACAACATCACCATGACTACCTGTCCACAACATCACCATGACTACCTGTCCACAACAGTACCATGACTACCTGTCCACAACATCACCATGACTACCTGTCCACAACATCACCATGACTACCTGTCCACAACAGTACCATGACTACCTGTCCACAACAGTACCATGACTACGTGTCCACAACAGTACCATGACTACCTGTCCACAACAGTACCATGACTACCTGTCCACAACAGTACCATGACTACCTGTCCACAACATCACCATGACTACCTGTCCACAACATCACCATGACTACCTGTCCACAACAGTACCATGACTACCTGTCCACAACATCACCATGACTACCTGTCCACAACATCACCATGACTACCTGTCCACAACAGTACCATGACTACCTGTCCACAACAGTACCATGACTACGTGTCCACAACATCACCATGACTACCTGTCCACAACATCACCATGACTACCTGTCCACAACATCACCATGACTACCTGTCCACAACAGTACCATGACTACCTGTCCACAACATCACCATGACTACCTGTCCACAACATCACCATGACTACCTGTCCACAACATCACCATGACTACCTGTCCACAACAGTACCATGACTACCTGTCCACAACAGTACCATGACTACGTGTCCACAACATCACCATGACTACCTGTCCACAACATCACCATGACTACCTGTCCACAACAGTACCATGACTACCTGTCCACAACAGTACCATGACAACCTGTCCACAACATTACCATGACTACCTGTCCACAACATCACCATGACTACCTGTCCACAACAGTACCATGACTACCTGTCCACAACAGTACCATGACAACCTGTCCACAACATTACCATGACTACCTGTCCACAACAGTACCATGACTACCTGTCCACAACAGTACCATGACTACGTGTCCACAACATTACCATGACTACCTGTCCACAACATTACCATGACTACCTGTCCACTAACAGCCTGAAATGTGCTGTGAAAAATACATTGGTGTCGTCTAAACTTTGTTTTTGCATCTCTCTCTCTCTCTCTCTCTCTCTCTGTCTCTCTGTCTCTCTCTCTGTCTCTGTCTCTGTCTCTCTCTCTCTCTCTCTCTCTCTCTCTGTCTCTCTGTCTCTCTCTCTCTCTCTTTCGCTCTCTCTCTCTCTCTCTCTCTCTCTGTCTCTCTTTCTCTCCTCTCTCTCTCTCTCTGTCTCTCTCTCTCTCTCTCTGTCTCTGTCTCTCTGTCTCTCTGCCTCTCTGTCTGTCTCTCTGTCTCTCTCTCTCTCTCTCTCTCTCTCTCTCTGTCTCTCTCTCTCTCTCTGTCTCTGTCTCTCTGTCTCTCTCTCTCTCTCTTTCTCTCTCTCTCTGTCTCTCTGTCTGTCTCTCTGTCTCTCTCTCTCTCTCTCTCTCTCTCTGTATCTCTCTCTGTCTCCCTCTCTCTCTGTTTCCCTCTCTCTGTGTCTCTCTCTCTCTGTGTGTCTTTTCTCTGTGTCTCTGTGTATCTCTCTCTCTCTCTCTCTGTGTGTCTCTGTGTGTGTGTGTCTCTCTCTGTGTGTGTCTCTGTGTGTCTCTAGGCCATAGAGATGGAGCTGAGGAAGATGGAAGTGGGCCAGGCCAACAGACAGGTGTCTCTCCTCACATCCTTCATGCCCGACTCCTTCCTGCGTCATGGAGGAGACCACGACTGTATCCTGGTGCTTCTGCTCATACCAAGACTAATCTTCAAGGTAGAGAGAGAGAGAGCTGTGTGTGTGTTCTGTCATAGGTCCCCACATTGCTGCTCATAGCTCCCCACATTGCTGTTATCTTTGAAAGGGGTTTGTTTGTCTTCAAACATTATGAGGCCTGCTAAATTTGAGGTCTGTGTGTGTGTGTACCGGACATGAGTGGGTCATAGCTGCTCATAGACACGGGGATGAGGTAACTCCGCCTACGATTTCAAAATGATCGTTGGTCCTGGCCCCCCCCCAAAAAAGGTCATGTCCTTTTGGTCTAACGGTCAACACATTGGTTTCTCTCGTGGGAGAGCCGGGTTGAAATCCCGCCAGTTATATGTGTGCCTGCGTCCCCAGGCGGAGCTGATCAGTAAGCAGGCCCAGGAGAAGTTTGATCTGAATGACAACTGTGTGGAGAGGAGCGGGATGAGAGGAGCGGCTGGGGAACAGCTGAGCTTTGCTGCAGGACTCGTCTACTCTCTCAGTCTGCTACAGGCTACACTACATAAATACGAGCAGTAAGTCAGTCTGCTACACTACATAAATACACACAGTAAGTCAGTCTGCTACACTACATAAATACACACAGTAAGTCAGTCTGCTACACTACATAAATACGAGCAGTAAGTCAGTCTGCTACAGGCTACACTACATAAATACGACCAGTAAGTCAGTCTGCTACACTACATAAATACGAGCAGTAAGTCAGTCTGCTACACTACATAAATACGAGCAGTAAGTCAGTCTGCTACACTACATAAATATGAGCAGTAAGTCAGTCTGCTACAGGCTACACTACATAAATACGAGCAGTAAGTCAGTCTGCTACACTACATAAATACGAGCAGTAAGTCAGTCTGCTACACTACATAAATACGAGCAGTAAGTCAGTCTGCTACAGGCTACACTACATAAATACGAGCAGTAAGTCAGTCTGCTACACTACATAAATACGAGCAGTAAGTCAGTCTGCTACACTACATAAATACGAGCAGTAAGTCAGTCTGCTACAGGCTACACTACATAAATACGACCAGTAAGTCAGTCTGCTACACTACATAAATACGAGCAGTAAGTCAGTCTGCTACAGGCTACACTACATAAATACGAGCAGTAAGTCAGTCTGCTACACTACATAAATACGAACAGTAAGTCAGTCTGCTACACTACATAAATACGAGCAGTAAGTCAGTCTGCTACACTACATAAATACGAGCAGTAAGTCAGTCTGCTACACTACATAAATACGAGCAGTAAGTCAGTCTGCTACACTACATAAATACGAGCAGTAAGTCAGTCTGCTACACTACATAAATACGACCAGTAAGTCAGTCTGCTACACTACATAAATACGAACAATAAGTCAGTCTGCTACACTACATAAATACGAACAGTAAGTCAGTCTGCTACAGGCTACACTACATAAATACGAGCAGTAAGTCAGTCTGCTACACTACATAAATACGAGCAGTAAGTCAGTCTGCTACAGGCTACACTACATAAATACGAGCAGTAAGTCAGTCTGCTACAGGCTACACTACATAAATACGAGCAGTAAGTCAGTCTGCTACACTACATAAATACGAGCAGTAAGTCAGTCTGCTACACTACATAAATACGAGCAGTAAGTCAGTCTGCTACACTACATAAATCGAGCAGTAAGTCAGTCTGCTACACTACATAAATACGAGCAGTAAGTCAGTCTGCTACAGGCTACAATACATAAATACGAGCAGTAAGTCAGTCTGCTACACTACATAAATACGAGCAGTAAGTCAGTCTGCTACACTACATAAATACGAGCAGTAAGTCAGTCTGCTACACTACATAAATACGAGCAGTAAGTCAGTCTGCTACAGGCTACACTACATAAATACGAACAGTAAGTCAGTCTGCTACACTACATAAATACGAGCAGTAAGTCAGTCTGCTACACTACATAAATACGAACAGTAAGTCAGTCTGCTACACTACATAAATACGAGCAGTAAGTCAGTCTGCTACAGGCTACACTACATAAATACGAGCAGTAAGTCAGTCTGCTACACTACATAAATACGAGCAGTAAGTCAGTCTGCTACAGGCTACAATACATAAATACGAGCAGTAAGTCAGTCTGCTACACTACATAAATACGAGCAGTAAGTCAGTCTGCTACACTACATAAATACGAGCAGTAAGTCAGTCTGCTACACTACATAAATACGAGCAGTAAGTCAGTCTGCTACAGGCTACACTACATAAATACGAACAGTAAGTCAGTCTGCTACACTACATAAATACGAGCAGTAAGTCAGTCTGCTACACTACATAAATACGAACAGTAAGTCAGTCTGCTACACTACATAAATACGAGCAGTAAGTCAGTCTGCTACAGGCTACACTACATAAATACGAGCAGTAAGTCAGTCTGCTACACTACATAAATACGAGCAGTAAGTCAGTCTGCTACAGGCTACACTACATAAATACGAGCAGTAAGTCAGTCTGCTACACTACATAAATACGAGCAGTAAGTCAGTCTGCTACAGGCTACACTACATAAATACGAGCAGTAAGTCAGTCTGCTACAGGCTACACTACATAAATACGAGCAGTAAGTCAGTCTGCTACAGGCTACACTACATAAATACGACCAGTAAGTCAGTCTGCTACACTACATAAATACGAGCAGTAAGTCAGTCTGCTACACTACATAAATACGAGCAGTAAGTCAGTCTGCTACACTACATAAATACGAGCAGTAAGTTAGTCTGCTACAGGCTACACTACATAAATACGAGCAGTAAGTCAGTCTGCTACACTACATAAATACGAGCAGTAAGTCAGTCTGCTACACTACATAAATACGAGCAGTAAGTCAGTCTGCTACACTACATAAATACGAGCAGTAAGTCAGTCTGCTACACTACATAAATACGAGCAGTAAGTCAGTCTGCTACAGGCTACAATACATAAATACGAGCAGTAAGTCAGTCTGCTACACTACATAAATACGAGCAGTAAGTCAGTCTGCTACACTACATAAATACGAGCAGTAAGTCAGTCTGCTACACTACATAAATACGAGCAGTAAGTCAGTCTGCTACACTACATAAATACGAGCAGTAAGTCAGTCTGCTACACTACATAAATACGACCAGTAAGTCAGTCTGCTACACTACATAAATACGAACAGTAAGTCAGTCTGCTACACTACATAAATACGAACAGTAAGTCAGTCTGCTACAGGCTACACTACATAAATACGAGCAGTAAGTCAGTCTGCTACACTACATAAATACGAGCAGTAAGTCAGTCTGCTACAGGCTACACTACATAAATACGAGCAGTAAGTCAGTCTGCTACAGGCTACACTACATAAATACGAGCAGTAAGTCAGTCTGCTACACTACATAAATACGAGCAGTAAGTCAGTCTGCTACACTACATAAATACGAGCAGTAAGTCAGTCTGCTACACTACATAAATACGAGCAGTAAGTCAGTCTGCTACACTACATAAATACGAGCAGTAAGTCAGTCTGCTACAGGCTACAATACATAAATACGAGCAGTAAGTCAGTCTGCTACACTACATAAATACGAGCAGTAAGTCAGTCTGCTACACTACATAAATACGAGCAGTAAGTCAGTCTGCTACACTACATAAATACGAGCAGTAAGTCAGTCTGCTACAGGCTACACTACATAAATACGAACAGTAAGTCAGTCTGCTACACTACATAAATACGAGCAGTAAGTCAGTCTGCTACACTACATAAATACGAACAGTAAGTCAGTCTGCTACACTACATAAATACGAGCAGTAAGTCAGTCTGCTACAGGCTACACTACATAAATACGAGCAGTAAGTCAGTCTGCTACACTACATAAATACGAGCAGTAAGTCAGTCTGCTACAGGCTACAATACATAAATACGAGCAGTAAGTCAGTCTGCTACACTACATAAATACGAGCAGTAAGTCAGTCTGCTACACTACATAAATACGAGCAGTAAGTCAGTCTGCTACACTACATAAATACGAGCAGTAAGTCAGTCTGCTACAGGCTACACTACATAAATACGAACAGTAAGTCAGTCTGCTACACTACATAAATACGAGCAGTAAGTCAGTCTGCTACACTACATAAATACGAACAGTAAGTCAGTCTGCTACACTACATAAATACGAGCAGTAAGTCAGTCTGCTACAGGCTACACTACATAAATACGAGCAGTAAGTCAGTCTGCTACACTACATAAATACGAGCAGTAAGTCAGTCTGCTACAGGCTACACTACATAAATACGAGCAGTAAGTCAGTCTGCTACACTACATAAATACGAGCAGTAAGTCAGTCTGCTACAGGCTACACTACATAAATACGAGCAGTAAGTCAGTCTGCTACAGGCTACACTACATAAATACGAGCAGTAAGTCAGTCTGCTACAGGCTACACTACATAAATACGACCAGTAAGTCAGTCTGCTACACTACATAAATACGAGCAGTAAGTCAGTCTGCTACACTACATAAATACGAGCAGTAAGTCAGTCTGCTACACTACATAAATACGAGCAGTAAGTTAGTCTGCTACAGGCTACACTACATAAATACGAGCAGTAAGTCAGTCTGCTACACTACATAAATACGAGCAGTAAGTCAGTCTGCTACACTACATAAATACGAGCAGTAAGTCAGTCTGCTACACTACATAAATACGAGCAGTAAGTCAGTCTGCTACACTACATAAATACGAGCAGTAAGTCAGTCTGCTACAGGCTACAATACATAAATACGAGCAGTAAGTCAGTCTGCTACACTACATAAATACGAGCAGTAAGTCAGTCTGCTACACTACATAAATACGAGCAGTAAGTCAGTCTGCTACACTACATAAATACGAGCAGTAAGTCAGTCTGCTACAGGCTACACTACATAAATACGAACAGTAAGTCAGTCTGCTACACTACATAAATACGAGCAGTAAGTCAGTCTGCTACACTACATAAATACGAACAGTAAGTCAGTCTGCTACACTACATAAATACGAGCAGTAAGTCAGTCTGCTACAGGCTACACTACATAAATACGAGCAGTAAGTCAGTCTGCTACACTACATAAATACGAGCAGTAAGTCAGTCTGCTACAGGCTACAATACATAAATACGAGCAGTAAGTCAGTCTGCTACACTACATAAATACGAGCAGTAAGTCAGTCTGCTACACTACATAAATACGAGCAGTAAGTCAGTCTGCTACACTACATAAATACGAGCAGTAAGTCAGTCTGCTACAGGCTACACTACATAAATACGAACAGTAAGTCAGTCTGCTACACTACATAAATACGAGCAGTAAGTCAGTCTGCTACACTACATAAATACGAACAGTAAGTCAGTCTGCTACACTACATAAATACGAGCAGTAAGTCAGTCTGCTACAGGCTACACTACATAAATACGAGCAGTAAGTCAGTCTGCTACACTACATAAATACGAGCAGTAAGTCAGTCTGCTACAGGCTACACTACATAAATACGAGCAGTAAGTCAGTCTGCTACACTACATAAATACGAGCAGTAAGTCAGTCTGCTACAGGCTACACTACATAAATACGAGCAGTAAGTCAGTCTGCTACAGGCTACACTACATAAATACGAGCAGTAAGTCAGTCTGCTACAGGCTACACTACATAAATACGACCAGTAAGTCAGTCTGCTACACTACATAAATACGAGCAGTAAGTCAGTCTGCTACACTACATAAATACGAGCAGTAAGTCAGTCTGCTACACTACATAAATACGAGCAGTAAGTTAGTCTGCTACAGGCTACACTACATAAATATGAGCAGTAAGTCAGTCTGCTACACTACATAAATACGAGCAGTAAGTCAGTCTGCTACACTACATAAATACGAACAGTAAGTCAGTCTGCTACAGGCTACACTACATAAATACGAGCAGTAAGTCAGTCTGCTACACTACATAAATACGACCAGTAAGTCAGTCTGCTACAATACATAAATACGAACAGTAAGTCAGTCTGCTACACTACATAAATACGAACAGTAAGTCAGTCTGCTACACTACATAAATACGAACAGTAAGTCAGTCTGCTACACTACATAAATACACACAGTAAGTCAGTCTGCTACACTACATAAATACGAACAGTAAGTCAGTCTGCTACACTACATAAATACGAACAGTAGGTCAGTCTGCTACACTACATAAATACGAACAGTAAGTCAGTCTGCTACACTACATAAATACGAACAGTAAGTCAGTCTGCTACACTACATAAATACGAGCACTAAGTCAGTCTGCTACACTACATAAATACGAACAGTAAGTCAGTCTGCTACACTACATAAATACGAACAGTAAGTCAGTCTGCTACACTACATAAATACGAGCAGTAAGTCAGTCTGCTACACTACATAAATACGAGCAGTAAGTCAGTCTGCTACAGGCTACACTACATAAATACGAGCAGTAAGTCAGTCTGCTACACTACATAAATACGAGCAGTAAGTCAGTCTGCTACAGGCTACACTACATAAATATGAGCAGTAAGTCAGTCTGCTACACTACATAAATACGAGCAGTAAGTCAGTCTGCTACAGGCTACACTACATAAATACGAGCAGTAAGTCAGTCTGCTACAGGCTACACTACATAAATACGAGCAGTAAGTCAGTCTGCTACAGGCTACACTACATAAATACGACCAGTAAGTCAGTCTGCTACACTACATAAATACGAGCAGTAAGTCAGTCTGCTACACTACATAAATACGAGCAGTAAGTCAGTCTGCTACACTACATAAATACGAGCAGTAAGTTAGTCTGCTACAGGCTACACTACATAAATACGAACAGTAAGTCAGTCTGCTACACTACATAAATACGAGCACTAAGTCAGTCTGCTACACTACATAAATACGAACAGTAAGTCAGTCTGCTACAGTCTACACTACATAAATACGACCAGTAAGTCAGTCTGATACACTACATAAATACGAACAGTAAGTCAGTCTGCTACACTACATAAATACACACAGTAAGTCAGTCTGCTACACTACATAAATACGAACAGTAAGTCAGTCTGCTACACTACATAAATACGAACAGTAGGTCAGTCTGCTACACTACATAAATACGAACAGTAAGTCAGTCTGCTACACTACATAAATATGAACAGTAAGTCAGTCTGCTACACTACATAAATACGAGCAGTAAGTCAGTCTGCTACACTACATAAATACGAACAGTAAGTCAGTCTGCTACACTACATAAATACGGACAGTAAGTCAGTCTGCTACAATACATAAATACGAACAGTAAGTCAGTCTGCTACACTACATAAATACGAACAGTAAGTCAGTCTGCTACACTACATAAATACGAACAGTAAGTCAGTCT